>NC_063051.1:29339174-29569174 GCF_018812025.1 Megalobrama amblycephala
AACGCTGCTTGCAGCTTTAATGTAACATTGTTTTTGCTCCTAAAGTTTAAATCTGAGATTATATGATTAAACATTTGATATATCTTTATCCATAAATTATTTCCATTTCCAAAAGACCCTGGTACTTTTTAGTTGTGTACAGTTTAGTTGTGTTTAGTCTGTCATTATCTTAAGCCAAAGTTTTACTTTCAGCTTCACAATTCTACTAAGTCAAAAAGATTGTGAAATTTAATGGGCCCTACTCAGTTTAGCCCTCATGCTGTTGCATTCCTTTCTCTCAGGATCTTCCTGATGTCCAGGAGCTGATTGCTGAGGTCAATGCTGAGAAATACTCCCTTCAAGCTGCAGCCATCTTAGGTGGGTATACATGACTGCAGCCATTTCCATTCCACAAGGGACTAGTCATTCTTAATGAGCCAGAAACAGTCACTTTATTGACCTTTCGCCTTCGTCCAAAAAGTCAGACACAGTTGCCATATGTTTTGAATGCTTCATTAGCTGCAACTAACTGTGACGGTTGTATTTGTGTTTTAGACACAGATGATGTTGCTGAGGTGCCCACACAGCAGCAGATTAAAGACAACACGGTAAGAGAGGGCAAATGGAAAGACTTCATTGAATATTTCCAAACAATTTTTCAGTTTACCTTTTTTGGGCATTATTAGTTTGCCCTAATTGTTATTTACAAGCTCAAGATCATGTCTACTTTACTGTTTTAGATAAGGCATGCTGACTTTTAACAGATACTCATATACACAAGTGGAGGAGGCGTAGAACAGCGGAATGTTGCTTGGCAGATTTGTGTGTGTGTGTGTGGTTCATGGTGTCCTGCAGTAGGGCTGGGCTTGTTTTAAAGGAATAGTTCTTAGATGAGATAATAGAGATATCTCCTTCAAATTGTTTCAAACCTGCATATCTAAAGAATCTTTACACATAGTGACCACGTCTGCAGGGTGTTTGTATTTTCATTTGAGTTCTGCGAGTACATTCGTTGTTGTCTTTTGAATTCAAGAGCTGTGTTTCTGGTTTATCTACAGCCTCTGTCTGACCGATTGGAAAATTTCCGGCTAGATCCCACCCTCCTGAGCAAGCAGCCCAATCTGGTGCAGTTCCCTCCAGACTTCCAGCCAATTCCATGCAAGCCTCTCTTCTTTGACCTGGCTCTCAACCATGTGGCTTTTCCATCTCTTGATGACAAGGTTGAGCAGAAGGGCAAGGGTGGCATCACTGGCTACTTCAGAGGCTTCTTTGGCTTTGGAAGCTAGATCTAGTCTCCGGTTTTGTTTTGGTTGTATTTGTAGTCATCTGAATACAGATCTCTCTTCAAGAGAGAGTTATGGATCCTTATTCTGTTAAACCATTTTCCCCAAAACATGCCATTATAGATTTAAGAAGGTGTAAGTGTAGCCTGTTTGGTAGTAAATTCATATTGACTGAATTAGAGGTGATATTAAGAGACAGTTTATGCAATGTTTTCATCTTGCAAGAACGTGTTATATAAATCCTGCCAAGTGTCAGTGGTAATGCTTGGTGTCACTACTCCCTCTTTAATCTAGAGTAAAAAGTTTGCTGGGTCTATCTTACATTTTTTTTTTTTTTTTTTTTTTTTTTTTTTTTTTATCATAAACTTTTGAACTAAGATGCCTTTGTTTGCCTAGACCTGATCTCAATCTTCCCAGCTCATTATATAAAAGTGGACTTATTTCCCTCAAGAAGTCTACACTTTAACAATGCTCAAGATCTAGAATTCCAGCTATGAGAATTTTTTTTGTTTAGTTTTGTTTTCTCATCTATGTTGGAGGATTTTTGTCTCTGCAAATAATGTCTGCATGTACCTTAGAAATATACACTGGTGCAATTTTGTTTAAAAAGTCATAACTTTGTTTTAAGATAATTCAAAACACAAGCCATTGAAAGGAAATGGTTTGTTAGTGCTTTACCTGTTATTTGTTTCCTAATAAGATTTGCTATCTTTTGTTGTTTAACTAATTGCTTTTAACTTGCAGATGAGTTGCTTTTTTCCCCCTTGTTTCATCAGTTTTGTGCAAATGTTTGTGAGAGCTAATTTAATCTTCACCAGACAGAGATCAGACCATTATAATGACTGTTAAAATGGATTGGATATGATAAATATTAAAACAGATTTTTAGTTTGAAATTTCCCGATTTAAAAATAAAAAACCTTTCTGGTCATCACTGCATGCCAAGTATTGGAGAGTCTGTCTTCCTGTGTTTCTCTATACATGCAGATCAGGTCTATAAACATACCAAAAATATCAAGCACCACTAGTCCATATTTGTCTGCACTTGACTTTAGTCATTTTCTACCCATAGGATTAAGAAGTCTCGTGTAGATCTCTATCACAGCTCTTGACAGATTTCTGTTGTCTTTTCATTCATCTTCACATTCCTGAGCACATGCACATCATTCCAAGCAGGGTGCATTTGAGGAATCTCAATCCTAAGGAATCTCACGCAAGGTAGTTTAAACCAAGCTTATAAGGTTAAAAGGCTGACTCTCATATTTGGTTGCAGTTTTTTATTATATTTGGTAATGGGTTAATCTGTTAAGGTTAACTTATTGGGCATTTAAGTGCATATATCAGATAAAAAATTAATTGAAATCTGAAAGTCCTTAATTCAGTTCAATTTGATAATGCCAGTATGCATAGAATCGCATGCAAGACATTTTATTATCGGTAAGATTAACCCATTGTCAACCTGTCAGTCTCGATCAACAATTGTTTGGTTTCTTTTGTATAAAGACAGGCATATTTAATGGCCCAAAATAATATATCTGTTAGTATGTTTGTGGAAGCACCACACCTCAATGTGAATTATCCTACTTCAATCCCAGCCACTCCCTACCTGTTCTTTTGAAACTTTTTTTTTTTTTTTTTTTTTTTTTTTTTTTTTTTAAAGTATCAAGCTGCATGGAACGTCACTCATGATTTTGATTGGTTTGCGAGGACTGTGTCAGTACATAGTTTCTTATATAGAGAGAGAAAGAATCTTCTGATAGTTATTTTGTTTTTACATTTAATGGATAGAATTTTTTTTTATACATGTATTTTCTTTTTCTAGCTTTCCATAGAAAGGGAAAACTGGCTACTTTATTTAATCTGAAACTACTTTAAACAATTCAAAAATTTTCTTTTCGATTTTGTTGAATATGTCATTGCTGGACTGCAAAAAAAAAAAAAAAAAAGGAGACAGGGTTGGGGTGAGATGAATGCTAAGTTAATTAATTAATTTAATTAAATTTTCTGTTTCCACCTAATGTGTTCCATAGCATGACTGATCAATTTTCCCCATGGCCTCAATGATTGCACAGTGTTTATTGTAATTGTTAGAACAGATACATAAAACTAGACTATATTTATCCAACTTGTTTGCTGTTTATATATATATTTCCTGTTTACAATTAAAATGTTTATTAAAATGCTAAAAATGAATGAGATTGGGAAAGGCGTGGAGGGGTGTACATTTAATTAACAAAGTATCTACAAAATTTGATGTCCATGTTTTCATTAGTGTTGCAACCCACCCTAAGTGCTATTGACATTGATTATTTAGGGATAAGTTGTACATTAAAAAAAAATTACCTGATAAATGGGGAAATACAACAAAAAAAAAAAAAAAAAAAAAAATAATAATAATAATAATAATAATAATAATGAAATTAACTGGGCAAGGATGGTAGAGAGAAAGAGGGAGTGACTGCAGGGCAAGACACTAGGCCTGAATCTCTGTCACACCCTACCATGTGACGGTACATGTTAGAAATGTGGGCTAACTACCACAGCCCTACTGAGAGAAAGTGACCCAACAACATTCCACACCATCTTACATTCACAGATTTTACACATTTAACAAGCAGTGTCATTGTGCTGAAAATAATTTAAATGAACTGAATAAACTAAATAGAATTCTTCAGAAGTGCAACGTCTAACAAAATCGGGTCCATTTTAATACACCAAATATTAAATCACCAGAAATCAGAGCTGATTAGAGTGACTATAGCCACAACCAAATTTTGGGCATATTGTTAATGTCATGACTTGTTTCTATTTTACTGTATATATAAATATATACACACACATTTAATTACTATCAACTGGGCTTTAAAAAAAAAAAAAAAAAGAATGACAGAGATGTGTGTAAGTGTGTGTGTGTGTGTGTGTGTGTGTGTGTGTGTGTGTGTGTGTGTGTGTGTGTGTGTGTGTTTGTGTGTGTGGGTGAAAAATGGGAAGGTGAAACTGGTCTGCCCGGTCCTGCAAAAGGAGGTGGTCTGGGTGTCGCCCAAACACCTGTTTCTCAGGGAGGAGTGGAGACAGAAGAACGGCTTTACTTCACCACTCTGTGACAGTTCTAAAGGGGCAGAAAGCGTAGAGAGGAGTTTGTTGGGGTAAAGGAAAAACGGAAGTGAGACAAATTCACAAACACACACACAGCAGCAGAGAAGGTGAACCTCACCTTACTAAAACGTATAGGATGTTCAAGAAGAAAGAAAACACGGTGAAAGATGATTCCAAGACGAGCAAGTGAGTGTTGTTGGTAATTCATACCCTTGGTTCTGTTCTGTTGTTCAGTCAGGTCTGAGATCAGTTTTAGATAGACTCAGGTAACCAAAGCCCAGAAAGTGAAGGTGTAAAGGTGGTTAACTCTTATTACTGTGAAACATTCAATCTGAAATCTGTCATGTTTCACCTTAAAAATAAAAAAAATGCTCTTGATTTTTTTTCACCAATGTTATTTGCTGTAGTCTACAATAACCAATATATGAATATATTTGGTTTCTTGATCAGTCATATTTTATTCTCATTTTAAATTGTATTTAAAATACCAATTCACTCCATTCCAATTAGAAGTGAAAATCAGCTAGATCATGTGCAGATCATGAGTTTGTATAGGCTTACTAATAGGAGAAAATGGAAAAATTACACAAAGGATACCTAAGTTCCGTGGGCCCTTATGCCGACTGTTTTGGTAATAATATAACCTCTGCTTTGGAAACACAAGTTGGAATGATTATGGTTTGTTGAAAATACACTACAGTGGTTAAAAGCTGTCAAAATATTTCATCATATATTTGTTAGTCAGAAAAAGTAAAAAAAAAAAAAAAATCATGTGGTTACAGATTTCTGTGAAATACAACAAATACAATCAAGATGCAAGACCACTGTATTCTAATGCAAACGTTTTGTTTTCAGTCACATCAATGGTTTATTTATTTGAATTAATTTAATGACAATATTAGAATTACAATTTGAGTTTCAGTCTATTCCAATTTGAACTCTGTATTTGCTCTATTAAATAGAATCATTTCCTTGTATTATGTAAAATATATTTTTTTAACATGCTACAAATTCAATCATGAGTTTTCAAGAAAAAATAATATAATGCAATATTATTGTTTTCTATAAAACTGTCATTTAAAAGGGACATTATAGATGCACCAGCAATGTAATTAAGAATTACACCTATATACTGTATGTCAGAAGCCATTCTTTTTCTCAATAATTATCTTCATCATTTGAGTCAGTGCAGTACAGTGTAATAATCAGGATCAATGAATAAAACCAAATCTAAAAAAATGATCGAAACAGTGAAAGGAGTGTCCTTGGTCGTAAAGCTCAGTTCCTGTAAGGGCTGACGTGCTTGTTCCTCCACTAGCCTGCTGGGTGTTGGTCCATTGTTTCATCATGGAAATGCAAACGTGACATTTCAGAAACAAACACAATATAGTACAATATAAAAAATAAAAAAAAATGATGAAATTATTACACAATATAGTAAAACGTTTTACAATGCAAAAAAAAAAAAAAGTTTTTCTTTTCTTTTCTTTTCTTTGTATTCTTTGGTTTTAGTTGTTGAAGTGGTAAGGATTGTGGGGTATTTTAGGTGGAATAAGAAAGATGAGTTTAGAACAAAAACTAACTAGACATTAGAACCTTCAAGAAAATCAAATATTGCTATTTATTTTTATGCAATGTATTATGTAAATCAGTGTTTCCCAACCCTGGTCCTGGAGGCACCCCAACAATACAAATTTTGGATGTCTCCCTTATCTGCCTCATCCATTTCGGGTCTTGGAGTCTCCACTAATGAGCTAGGAAGAGTTCAAATATGTTTAGTGTGTTTTTTGTTTTTCAGGAACAGGGCTGGGGGAGACTAATGTAAATGACAAAATGCCAAAGAAGGAATTTGTAAAGTAAAATATGTAACTAAAGTAGCATATGTTTCAGTTTCACCAATTTATGGAATTAGGTGTAAGTGTATGAATTCTTCAGGACTCAGCTAAGATCATCCAACATGTCAGCAGTAATCCTCTGATGCTATTCTTTAACGATTTTCCTTAAGCGTTATGAGTTTCCTTTCCCAAAGTCACTGACTTTAAGAAATCAAACTCTTTCAAATATGCTACAGTATGAGGGCATTGTCGTCCTCTGTGTTGGTTTAAAATCATCCACAGAAAGCTGAATGGTTTCAGTTCTCCGCATTGTAAACAACACCACCTAATTAATGTAATTTACATATAAAAGATCACCAGATAAGAACAATGATGGAACTCTCCAGACTATCATGGCATGAAGGAGAAAAGATATAATTATATGATCTCTGAATCTCTTCAGGGTCTCAAAACAATATTGAACAGCACAGGGAGAGGCATTAATGTCACATGTGTTTTATCGGGGGGCAGTCGTGGCCTAATGGATAGAGAGTCGGACTTGTAACCTAAAGGTCATGGGTTCGAGTCTCAGGTCCGGCAGGGATTGTTGGTGAGGGGAGTGAATATCCAGCGCTCTCCCCACCCTCAATACCACGACTGAGGAGAGACCCTTGAGCAAGGCACCGTACCCCCAACTGCTCCCCGGGCGCCGCAACAATGGCTGCCCACTGTTTTCACGAATCTGAGTAAGATCAATAATATGTGTTTCATAGTATAACAAAGCAGCTTAAATGAATGGATATAACCAATAACCACCAACTAATAAGGCCAGCTTTATGATTAAATAAACTGGGATGACCAATGAGAATTTCGATTGGAATCCCACTGAGGTCCTATTAATAGGAACATGTTTTTAAAATGTGCCTTTACCCTGTGAGCTCTCAAATTAGTTTTTTTTTTTTTTTTGGGGGGGGGGTTTTATGTATTTGGGGAGGGAAATATACACTGAAGATAACATAACATAACATTAAAAGAAGTGCATACTTCTCAGAGACACTAAATTCTAGAGTTCTAATACAGGGAATTTAAAAACAGAGATACCGCACCCAGATTCTCAGCACATTCAGGGATTCTCAATATAAAAAGCTTAATTTTATCAGTAAAACTTTACATAATTAAAATCATTAGGAACATTTACATTAGGGGTGCAAAACCCAGCTCCTGGAGTGCCACAGCCCTGCAGAGCTTAGCTCCAACCCTGCTCCAACACACATACTTGTAGTTTTCAAATAAACCTGAAGGACTTGATTAGCTAGATTAGAGTTGATTATTTAGGGTTGAAGTTAAACTATGCAGGACTGTGGCCCTCCAAGAACTGAGCTTTGCACCCCTGATTTATATCCTTGCATTATAAACCGCTTAACAGATCATTTAGAAATTAGAAATCAGTTAATTAGTTATAAATGTATTTAAAATGTAATGTAATATACAGTGCTGCTTGAAAGTTTGTGAACCCCTTACAGAATCTGCAAAATGTTAATTATTTTAACAAAATAAGAGGGATCATACAAAATGAGTGTTGTTTTTTTATTTAGTACTATCCTGAATAAGACTATAGGTGAACACAAATGTTCACATATAGTCCACAAGACAAAAAAAAAAAAAAAAAAAAAAAAAAAAAAAATAGCTGAATTTATAAAAATGACCCTGCTCAAAAGTTTACATACCCTTGATTCTTAATACTGTGTGTTGTTACCTGGACAGAATGATGAAATAAATGCTGTTTTTTTGTTTTGTGATGGTTGTTCATGAGTCCCTTATTTGTTCTAAGCAGTTAAACTGTCCAACGTACTTCCGACATACTTATGCATATTTGACACCTTTACAGCAGTGACTGTATCCATCTTTCACAATGATTAAGAGATCCATATTTTCACAATGAGGACAACTGAGGAACTCAAACACAAGTATTAAAAAAGGTTTGAACAATCACTGATGCTCCAAAAGGAAACACAATGCATTATGAGCCGTGAGGTGAAAATGTTTGAACAGGATGAAGATATCCAAATTTTTCATATTTTGTTTAAATATCAGATTTTTTTCATTTAGTACTCTCCTTTGGAAGCAACAGAAGATACTTATATGTTTCCCAGAAGACAAATTAAGTATACAATTTACTTTCATCTTCAAATTCAAAAAGTCTACACCCCATGATTCTTAATGCATCGTGTTTCCTTCTGACATCAGTGAATGTTTGAGCCTTTTGTAATACTTGCATATGAGTTCCTTAGTTGTCCTCAGTGTGAAAAGATGGATCTCAAAATCATACAGTCATTGTTGGAAAGGGTTCAATTATGCATAAGATGCTGGAAAATCAAAGAATTTGCGAGACCTGGAGGATTTTTCTGCATTGGGCAGTTTAATTGCTCAGGATGAACAAGGGACTCATGAACAACCATCACAAAACAAAAAAACAGCTATGGATCATCCAGGTAATGACACACATTATTAAGAATCAAGTGTATGTAAACTTTTGAGGGGGTATTTTTTATAAATTCAGCTGTTTTCTCGTGGACTAATCTTTTATGCAAAATATCTTATTCAGGACAGTACTAAATAAAAAATAACATGCATTTTGTATGATCCCTCTTATTTTGTTAAAAAAATTTACATTTTGAAGATTCTACAAGGGGTTCGCAAACTTTCAAGCAGCACTGTATGGAATCTTCATGGAACTCCCTCAGGTACTTTTTGGATCCCTAGAGGTATATGAATCCCTGGTTGAAAACCCTGGTTCTAATTCTGATCAAGTGAAGTTTCTCATACTTCACTTGTGCCTGAAACAGTCACATGCATTCATGTCACATGCCTGAAACAATTCTGCTGACTTTCAGGCTTCATTTACAGTAAATCTTACTGATATGTGTGATTATCCTGTATGATTTGATGCTTTATATATATATATATATATATATATATATATATATCCTTGTGTCTAATGCAACACATTTAATCTTCTTTATTTTGCATTTGAGTGTCTTTTACACATTGATCATCTATAGCACATAGAATCCTAACTTTTAATTTTGAACTGACAGATCGCAGGTGAGTAACTTGGCCTTGCTGATTGCACGTATGCAGAAGAATGCAGACACTGTTGAGAAAGATGTACTGCGTGCAGAAGAGCTGCTGCTCATTGTAAGAAAACATTTTCTATTTCATTATGCACATGTACTGTATACTGTATGTTTGTATTTATAAATGGCAAACAAAAAATTGTTCCACCCCCTTTTATTTGTTCAGGATGCTGACAATGAGAAAAATAATAAGAAATTACAACATCAGAAGGAAACTGCAGATCTTTTAGGTCAGGCAGAAGGGCTCCTGAAAGATCTATTCCTGGATATGGACAAAGCCAAGAAAATGAAACACCCTCAGGCAGGAGAAATAGAGAATGAGTGAGTGACACTAAAATCACCTGTTTATGACCCTGTTCAGTGTGTTGCTCTGTCAGATCGAAACTAGGTTTGCACAGTGTATCTCATTTATATGGTTATATCTAAAACTAATTTGTGTTGATTTCCACAAGCTACATAAATATTAATTTCTACTTTTCCCACTAATTAGTGTTAGTCGCCTTCATGAGCGTTGGCTGAAAGACTGTTCCCTTTACCGAGAGCTGTATGAGCCATTGAACGAGGTGGAACTACAGCCAAGAATTAACTGGGCTCTGGTGCTTAACCAAAAACAGGTCAGAAAACACCTGAATATGCACAAAAAGAGAGTGAGAGATAGAGAGAAACTAATCTAAGTACAAACTAATCATTTACTTTTGTACTTATAATCAAAAGTAATTGTCATATTACACACAATACGGTAAGACATTATAATTTAATCTTTGATCATTTAATTTGAACAAGTTAAATGAAGAATTGCTATCATCAGCAGATACTCTTGTTTATTTTCTGACATATACTTCAAACTTTTCCTAAAAATTTCATGGCTGATCAGACAGGGAGGGTTGTAACACTACTTTTCAAGGCACTTCTACTGGACCCAAAAAGATTGCATCAAAAAAGGACAGTCTACTGACAGTTGACACAACTGTAACCTAGGGGGTACACTTGGTCACTTTATGCATCTCGAGCAATCAGATTGCTTACCTGTATATGATTGAGTTTGCACATTCCATTTACAATTGGCCATTTAAATATGTCTCCACAAAATGGATACACATCCAATCTTCAATCCGTGTGTCACGTATGCTGTCCATCTGCCCATCTTCAACAGTCCAACCATCTAGTCAAAGACTACATTTCCCAGCATCTCTCTTGTTCATCACCTGCACTTACTTGGCCATCACCCACACCGGTTTCCCATCAGCACTCCAACCAGGATAAGATCACACACCTCACAGTTACTCTACAGACAACAGACTAATTACCCACTCTGGATCTCCCTGTAATACTCCAGCAATCTTTTTGTAAATCTTCAATGATCTCCTGTAACTCTTTGGAATATTACATGTACCTGTTTACTCACCATACTCCTGTGAAGAGGTGTGTAGACTCTACTCAGTCTTCATCTCAAGAAACATCACTGCCTCGGAACTCCTCCCTAGTGTTTCTCCACCCTTCCTCACACCCACCACCATGCCAGAGTCAATAACTGCCACAGACCCCGAGCCAAGACAGCCCCTTACCCAACCCACCACAGTCACAGAGCCAAAGCCGACCGCAGACCCAGAACCTGAGCCAGTGCTCATTGCCAGTCAACAGCCAGAGCCAGCGCCCACCAAGGACCTGCCACGGATGGAGTAGGTCACCCTGGAGCCAGAGCCTGCAGCCTTACTCGTCCTGGAGCCAGTCGTCGTGTCTGACCAGGTGCAAGCGCCGTCACCCATGGCTATTCCAGTGGGGATTTTAGTGGAATTTGACGGTGTAGAGATGGATTCCATCCATGCCTACAAGCACAGTCAATATAACCGATGCCTTGGCTTCCTCCTATTTCCAAGCCAATTCTACTTCATCACTGCTGTTTCTGTCCAGCCCCAAGTCTCCATGGTCTTTGCTGGTCCTGTCCAATTCCAAGACTTCTGCGTCTCTGCTGATTCCGCCCAGCTCCAAGTCTCCTGCCTCTCCGATGGTCCCACCCAGCCTTCCTCTCCTGCCTCCTCTACCAAAGCTAGCCAGTATCTGTGCTATATGCAAATTCAATGGAGTTCACTTCACAAAAGCTGAAAACTGATGTTATGTGTTGCCTTTTGTTTATCATCAGCCCTAAATAAAAGATTATAAGAGCTAAATCAGCATTGGTTAAAAAATAATTTTATAATTTTTGACATTTTGGGAGGCTTGGAAATCCAGATCCAATTTAACTTAGCTGAGTCAGAATGTGTCTTCAAACCACTTCCTTAAGTGGCTTGAGTGATTGGGCTACAGTCAGTCTCAAATGTGCTACAGAGAGCATTTAAACCTTGTCTTTTCACAATTGGATAGCAATCTGAAAGTGAAATTGTAAAAATTGTGATCTTCATATTAAATTTATACAAAAGTTAAACTCATGTCCATGTCCAAAGTTTCAAGGTAAGCTGTCGATTTCAAAATGACTTTTAATTTTTAGCAGATACATATATGTGGTAGAAGTTTGAGTTTCATAGCGGAGGAAAAAAATTACAGATATTACAGACATTAAAGCAAAGATACATTTTATTTTGATTTATAACATCTTTGCCAGCCGCATAGTAAAACCAAAATATGATTAGTAATTTTGAATATGGAATATTACAGAAAGATGCAAGCAAAGAGGAGTATGGCCCCACTATGGCTGACCTGAAGAAACAGATTGCAGCTCATAACATCCTTCATAAGGAGATTGAGTCTTACAACAACCAGCTATGCCCTGGTTCAACCAGTTCTCAGGTGAGCTAAGAAAGAAACCTTTTTCATCACCTGTCCAATTTTTTGTTACCAAGACTCAGCCTTTGATTTGGGAATGGGAAAAAAGGGAAAAATAAAGGAAAATTCCTGAAAAAGTAAAATTATGTCATCAAGTACTCACCCTCTTGTTGTTCAGTGCCATCATTTTAATGAAACCTGAGAGATTTCTGTCCTTCCATTGAAGGTTCACAAAACCAAAAAGTTGATGCTTCAAAATATTCATAAAGACATTGTAAAAGTAATTCCTATGAATTGTAATATATAACGATGTAGCGGTTATTAATCAATTTATGGGTGGAATATGAATATAATAATTCATAAGGTTTTATGAATTATTATGCACATATTGACCCAAGGGGGAATTAAACATATATTGTGAATCAACTACAACGAATTATAATTAATTACATATATGATTAGTTCAGGTTCAATAATTATTTAGAGAAACTACCAGTTCGTCCAGCAAACCGTTGCTCCTCATAGAATATTATGAACGGAGTTATTCTCTGGCCATGAAAATAACTTGCTATTATAGCATCAAAGCATAAAGCGATCGAAAAAACTTTAAAGTGACTTGGTCTTCAGTTGAAAGAACAAACAGAACAATCGAGCATGAATTAAGTGTTTAATATATGCAGCTACGACTACAGAGATTATACGTCTAAAATATATACAGAAGTATACACATATATACATATATATATATATATATATATATATATATATATATATATATATACACAAGAGTGAAAATGAAGAAAAGACAGGGAAAGAAAGATGATCAAAGAATGGCAAATTACACAGTTAAACCTTTTTGAGAGAGCCAGCACAGAAATCAGTTTAGACAAATTTCAGATAAATGATAATACTTGCTTATTGGTTCAAGTCCGTGTGTAGCAGTTTCAATGCGCTTGGCTTGGTTGGTCCTTTCTGAGAGGGTTTCTCCGGCGGGGTTTTCAAAAGAGGTTTAAACTTAAGTAACTTAACCGAAGAGAGAGAGAGAGAGAGAGAGAGAGAGAGAGAGAGTCCAAAGAAGTGGTCCCGAAGATGAGCGCGATGGCAGCGCGTGGTCACCGGCGGCGTCCAGGAGAGACGTGCACGAGGTGCTCGTGAGACAATCGGGAGACAAAGGAGAAGGTGTGTGTCGTTGTTTTTATGGAAACCCAAGCTAACACACCTCCTGAATTGTAGCGGCCAATAGATGCGCAGCACTATTTGGCGGGCAAAGTTCCTTTGTTTGGTCTCCTAGATGAATTTGCATACTTAATGACTATCAGATCGGATTTCGAGATGGAGCGCTTTCTTCACAGTATCATTAAACACATAGAAAAATGCATTTGTCAGCTATGTGACATATCTCAGTGAATAGCTCGAGTCCGGAGCTTTACGGAGAGATCAAACTCGACAGATCAGAAAGGCATAGAAAAGAAGTTATGGTTTACAGACAAAATTCCACTATTAAAATGCACACTAGCACAAATACACTCATTTGAACACTAGGAAACATGCATAGGCCCTAAAATACATGATGGATATATTTCAGCATAGTTGTATTTTACATATACAGTCAAAAATGTATGATTGTGTGTTTCTGTATGTGTCTGTGTGTGTGTTTTTGTGTGTGCCTGTGTGTGTGGGTGTTGGAATGTGGATCTGGTCAGTCTCTGGGGGGGGGGGGGGGGGGGGGGTGCTACTTTTGAAGTCACCAAAGTGAGGAAGTTGGAGTTTTCTGTTTACCCTCACGGGTCCACAAACCTGCCGAAAGTCACAGCCGGTCGGAGCCGATTTAGTGATTTATAAACACAGTTCATCAGGTTAAAAGCGTTCTGAAAACTCCCAAGTTTATTGATTATCCTGATACGTGTGCATATGCTACAGAATGGAATGGTTTAATCAAAGCCACTATCTCTTCATATGATGAACAGATTTATTTCAGTCTTTTATTTACACATTAACATTCACACATTCTGAAGCATCAAAGTTTTGGTTTTGTGGACTTTCAGTGGATGGATGAAATTTGTGTTTCAAAAATGAACATCTCTTATGGGTGTGGAACAACAGGGCAAGTAATTCATGACAGCATTTTCATTTTTGGGTGAACTAACTCTTTAATCACACAACTTAAAATCCCTCGTGTTGTTCCAGGAGGAATATGCTGCCATTAAGAAGCAATATGCTAACCTACTGGTAAGAAATCATTCACATTATGAGTGATACTGAATAAATGGATGTTTTTTTTTTTTTTTTTTAATTGTCATACTGTTGGTGTCAGAGAGTGAATGGAAAAATTCTCATTTAGCTTTTTTAATGTTTCAGGATAACTCAAAATGGAGACGTCACTATCTCAACAGCCTGTACGACTACATGCAGGACTGTGAGAAGGAGGTGGCATACATGAGGGAGGAGCAGAACAAGATCCTTAAACAGGACTGGAGTGATCAGATGGTTGACCATGCTGACGTTCGCAGGCAGTATGAGGTAAGCAATCTAGGAACTGATTGTATGACTTGTACAATGGAATGAGTTGAAGGACTGATATTCCTGTAGACCAACGTTTCTCAAACAAGGGGGCTTGGGGTATATCTGAATAGTTGGAAAAAAATATTCAGAAATAAATGTTTCATTATGACAGAGGGCAAAAGAGACTGCTCATTTTTCAAATCTTCAATAAACAGTTTTAAGACATGAAGCAAACCAACCAGCTCTGACATGAATCACATTACATAACATTTTAAAAATACTTGACCATGTGTATAAAATATTATATATTAGAAGTTAATTACAAAATATTTCAGTAAAACACTATAGAAAATCTAAAAATATATACATAAGACTAACTAAAATGTTAGTCATAGATAACTAAAAAGTCTACACAATCAAAAATCGCACACTGTAAAAAAAAATAAAAAAAATAATAAAAAAATCCAGTTAAATTTACAGTAAAAACTGGCAGCTGTGGTTGCCAGAAGTTCACTGTAAAAAATATTGACAGTGTCTCCAGTTTTACAGGATGCCTGTATAATTTACATTTGTAATGTAAATGTACTATGTACATTACTAATAAAAGAAATAAGAAGAAACAAAATTATAAAAAATGTAATCATATGTGATGTGTACCAGAGGAACTTTTGGGAATGTCCTTTAACAGTTTATTTTTTACCGTAAATAATATGGTAATTCTGTTTTTACTTGCAAAAACTATACTTTTGACAGTATTTTACAGTAAAATTACACATATATGATGTTAAACCATTTACAGTTTTTCACAGTATATGGTCAGGTAACTTACAATTAACAAATTAACAGGTTTTTACTGTTTTTACAGTATTTTTTTCTGTAAAAATTACAAACATTTTTACAGTGGTTTTTGAGATGTAAAAAAAATAATCAAAGACAAATCATGTCAGATCTTTTTCCACCTTTAATGTGGAAAAAAAAAAAAAAAAATTACCTGGTTGCACAAGTGTGCACACACCTTAACTTGGTTTCAAACACTTTTTGCTTTTAATACAGAAGCCAGAATTTTTGAATAAGGGTCAATCAATGCTTGCATCATGGGTATGGTATTGTTTGGATGACGAGCATGCCAAATGTACCTGTTAAAATTGTTCAATTTTATTTAATCAGACCATAAAACAATTTGCCACATGGTTTTGGCAAAATTAATTAATTAATTCATTCATTATTTATATTTTGAGTAATGGCTTTTTGTTGGTCTGTCCACCCTACCCCATAGCCCAGACATTTGAAGAATAAGCTACAGGGTATTGTCATCACAGCACTGGCAGTAGTGTGCATTGACTTCGCTAGACCCCATTTTGTGCAATAGTATCCAGCTGCAGACCCACAGTGCCAAACATGACAGCTGTTTTAGGACAGGACTAAGACCAAATGTTAGGGTGGAGCCTCACTGAGGTTAGTGGTGGGGTAGGCTTCTAGTTTGAGACTGCTGGCCGGACACTGCTGTCCTGAAACTACTGTCACATTTGGCACTGCCGGTCAGCTGCTGGACATATCTCATTTCGTGAACAGTGCATGTGCTGCCACATTCAACAATGGATGACTTTAAGGCAACATTGGCCAAAAGTGCAGAGCTGCAGTGCCAGACATCACAGCAGCAAGACAACAGCGCCAGACAGCAGTCTCAGACCAGTGGTGAAGATTATAGCCACATTAAGGTTAGGGTAACAAAAGATACAGTGGGTATGGAAAGTATTCAGACCCCCTTAAATTTTTCACTCTTTGTTATATTGCAGCCATTTGCTAAAATCATTTAAGTTCATTTTTTCCCCTCATTAATGTACACACAGCACCCCATATTGACAGAAAAACACACAATTGTTGACATTTTTGCAGATTTATTAAAAAAGAAAAACTGAAATATCACATGGTCCTAAGTATTCAGACTCTTTGCTGTGACACTCATATAGTGCTGTCCATTTCTTCTGATTATCCTTGAGATGGTTCTACATCTTCATTTGAGTCCAGCTGTGTTTGATTATACTGATTGGACTTGATTAGGAAAGCCACACACCTGTCTATATAAGACCTTACAGCTCACAGTGCATGTCAGAGCAAATGAGAATCATGAGGTCAAAGGAACTGCCTGAAGAGCTCAGAGACAGAATTGTGGCAAGGCACAGATCTGGCCAAGGTTACAAAAAAAATTCTGCTGCACTTAAGGTTCCTAAGAGCACAGTGGCCTCCATAATCCTTAAATGGAAGACGTTTGGGATGACCAGAACCCTTCCTAGAGCTGGTTGTCCGGCCAAACTGAGCTATCGGGGGAGAAGAGCCTTGGTGAGAGAGGTAAAGAAGAACCCAAAGATCACTGTGGCTGAGCTCCAGAGATGCAGTCGGGAGATGGGAGAAAGTTGTAGAGAGTCAACCATCACTGCAGCCCTCCACCAGTCGGGGCTTTATGGCAGAGTGGCCCGACGGAAGCCTCTCCTCATTGCAAGACACATGAAAGCCCGCATGGAGTTTGCCAAGATGGTGAGAAATAAGATTCTCTGGTCTGATGAGACCAAGATAGAACTTTTTGGCCTTAATTCTAAGCGGTATGTGTGGAGAAAACCAGGCACTGCTCATCACCTGTCCCAACAGTGAAGCATGATGGTGGCAGCATCATGCTGTGGGGGTGTTTTTCAGCTGCGGGGACAGGACGACTGGTTGCAATCAAGGGAAAGATGAATGCGGCCAAGTACAGGGATATCCTGGATGAAAACCTTCTCCAGAGTGCTCAGGACCTCAGACTGGGCCGAAGGTTTACCTTCCAACAAGACAATGACCCTAAGCACACAGCTAAAATAACAAAGGAGTGGCTTCACAACAACTCCGTGACTGTTCTTGAATGGCCCAGCCAGAGCCCTGACTTAAATCAAATTGAGCATCTCTGGAGAGACCTAAAAATGTCTGTCCACCAACGTTTACCATACAACCTGACAGAACTGGAGAGGATCTGCACGGAGGAATGGCAGAGGATCCCCAAATCCAGGTGTGAAAAACTTGTTGCATCTTTCCCAAAAAGACTCTTGGCTGTATTAGATCAAAATGGTGCTTCTACTAAATACTGAGCAAAGGGTCTGAATACTTAGGACCATGTGATATTTCAGTTTTTCTTTTTTAATAAATCTGCAAAAATGTCAACAATTCTGTGTTTTTCTGTCAATATGGGGTGCTGTGTGTACATTAATGAGGAAAAAAATGAACTTAAATGATTTTAGCAAATGGCTGCAATATAACAAAGAGTGAACAATTTAAGGGGGTCTGAATACTTTCCGTACCCACTGTATACTAGCAACAAAACCTTTTTAAATGTATTATTATTCAGCCCTATAAGAACATAAAAAAGGTATTTGTATATTGATAACCTAATTTATTTTGCAACAGAAAATAAATTTACATTAATCGCAAATCCTTTATGTACTCCTTAACATGTTTTAGTGATTTTCCCTCATTTATATTTACATATGGTCAGTGAATCAAAAATGTATTATATTTTGGTATTTAACTTACAAAAATTGATACTTTTGTTTTCCTTTTTTTTTTTTATAAATTTGTTAACAGGGGTGTGTAGACTTTTTAGAGCCACTGTATAAATGCTCTTGCCTTGCAATGGGCAATCCACAAACATGAAAGGGCTTCAAAAAAAGTCTGAGAAACCCTACTTATAGACAATCTGTGGGGTTGCAAATTACCTTTATTTCTCCAAATTACTTTTTTTTTTTTACTTTTATTAAAGTCTAAAATTAAGACAGCAATGAGAATAAACAAGAGTGATCATCTAGGCAAGAAATAAATTTTAGTTTTGCTCTCTTGTTGGTTAATTGCAAAAGTGGCAACACATCTTAAAATTATCATATTAGACCTGTGAACTCTTGTCTGTTGCAGAACTTCAAGAATAACAGTCTGCTGTCGCATGAAAGTGAGGTCAACAAATTGCAGGATGATGGAGACCGACTGATTGAGCTGAAACATCCCGCTGCCAGCACTATTCAGGTCAGAAAACAAAAACAAGATGCCCAGCTTTATTGTCTATTTGATATTATCAGATTTGTTGTTTTACGTCAGGAGTGTCAAACTCAGCTCCCAGAGGGCCACTGTCCTGCAGAGTTTAGCTCCATCTCTAATTCAACACACCTGATCCAGCTAATCAAAGCCACTTGAAGGCAAGCCTGCAAGGTTAAAAAAAAGCAAAAAAAAAAGCATAATGCCTGCTAACGTTGCGGTATCAGGGAAGGCGATCAGAGGTCTTTTTGTTTTAATGGATGTCAGTGGAGGAGAGGCTTCACTACGCTGAATAAACTGCTTTTGTGGAAAAACAGCTTATCATTTAATGAATCGACAGTCCATATTCTGTTAGCTCTTAAACATTCGTTTTGGATTGATCTATTTTTAGTTTACACCGCAAAAAATACTGTTTTTTAAGAGAAGTCACAGACAATAACGTGATAGGTACGATTCATTTTACAGCATTTCTTATTCATTTCTATGGTATCCACACACATTGATTGATTGACCGCACAAAGTAACCGGTCATCGAGCCGGTTCACTTATCGAACTGAATCGAACTTTAGTTCCGGATTGATGACGCAAGACACACAAGCCGAAGTAGCACGTCCGACTCAAAAACAACCAAATGAGCCGGTTCAACCAGCTGTCGAAGTTTGCCGACGATTACCTAGGAGTCTGATGAGTGAGATGACGATACCATGCAAGCCTGAGGCACGTACTGGAAATATGCTATCATGAGGGCTACTGTTATTAAATAACATTTTATTAAAACCTGCAAAATCTTTTTGTCGAGAGATGGAAATAAATTTTACTATGGTTTATTATACATGCAGATTATATTTTAAGTTGTTAAGTGAAATGAGTTTATTCTTTCTATACTTTTGAGTTGTAGAACATATCTGCGTTTGTGCATAAATATGTGTGTTGTAGTTGCGAATCTTATCCAAGATGTAGGCTAATCAATATTGGTCAATCGTATCCAACTTAAAGGATCCAATGAAACTGTGACCACAAACTTGTGTGAATGTTAATGAAAGTGAATGAAAGGCAATAATCAGCAATATGTGTTGACACAAATAACTTTTTATTTGAATGCTTCAATATGCATTGACACAAATAACTTTATTTGAATGTTTCATTGATATAACATGAGTTGTTAGAAAAGAAATACATAGTGGCGTCATAGCATGATGACGTCAGGAACCTAATCATGAATCGGCTTTTTTAAACCTAATCATGAATTGGCTTTTTATTGAGCCGAACTTTCCGAAAAGAACCGGTACACGAAAATTAATCGGACATTGCATCACTACTCTGCAGGACAGTTGTCCTCCAGGAGCTGAGTTTGACATTTGTGTTTTACACTGCAAGTGGTATGGCAAAAATTTTACTTATTTAATTACTTTTACTTATTTAAGTAAATTATGTGTTCAATAGTTAAATATTGCATTCAGTATGACAAAACATAAGCAAAGCTGAGCTCTGATGTGCTGTTTGTGTGTGCAGGCACAAAGAGACACTGTGAGGAATGAATGGCAGAAATTTCTGAATCTTTGCATCTGTCAGGAAACACATCTGGACAATATAGAGGAGTACAAAAGGGTAGGTAGGGCAGATGGATGGATCCATCATTTGTGTTAAGCACATTTTTGTAATAAACATTTTGTGCATTAGTAAAGCCTAAACAAGTTTATGTTCTTCTCAACAGTACCAACTGGATGCAGATACCTTGTCTGAGTCTTTGTCTAAGCTCGGCTCCACTGTTGATACCAAAGCACTCAATGGCAAAACCAACACTGAAATTCAGATGCAGCTTGAGGTCAAATCACATTTTAAATTATATTTTATATAATTATAAATGAAATAACAATAAAATGATTCTGTCCAGTTCCAGCCACCATTTATATATATATATATATATATATATATATATATATATATATATATATATATATATATATATATATATATATATACAGCTCTGAATGTATCAATATCTTGTATTCTGTGTCGGCAGGCTGAAGAAAGGCCTCTACAGCGCAATGAGCAGCTTTTAGCTGACCTGAGAAAGCGAAGCACTGCCATCACACCACTAAAACTTCGCCACACTCCTCCAAGCAAAACTACCATGGTTGAGTCTCTCTGTGACTGGAAAACTCCCAAGGTTAGAATCTCTAGAAAAAAAATATGAAGGTATTGAAAATCTCTTTATAAAGATATTTTCAACACCTTCATTCAGTACATGTAGTATGAAAAGCTATGGTTACTAATTTTCTATTAATTTATTGTTCTATTCATTTGTTAATCATGGGATTCTTCTCAGGCTTCATTGAACAGAGGAGAGCTGTTTAATCTGAAGTCCAACACAGACAATGACTGGGAGGTTCAGTCCAATGATGGGACAAGCAAAAAATTTCCTGGAGTTTGCTTCATGGTTCCTCCACCGGATCCTGAGGCTCTCAACAGAGTTGACCTGTAAGAATAAAAACTACTTTTCATACTCCAAAGACATTGTAAAATGTTTGTTGTTAACCTTTAATGTATGCTTATGTCAAAAATAATGAGTAAAGCCTTCAGAGACCAAGAATATCTAATAATTTGTGTTTGTATGAGAAGGCTGGGGAAAGAGTTGGAAGATCTAAAGAAAAGGCGAGCTGCTTTGAGAACTTCGCTGAACAGTCATCCATCAAAGGCTCCTGTTTCACAGGCTCCAGGTAATTTGTTTTGCACCCTCTACTGTACGGGCACGGATGCATTTCCTTTAGCCTGATGTTTATTCGTTTCACTTTTGGTGCGAAAGGACCATTTTATCAATGATATGTTTACCTTTTTTGTGACATGTAGGGGTGGGCCAGAGATGGGTTAGGTCCATCCTGGGGTGGGTTTCCCATACAATGATGTACTAGCTAGTCACGACTTTCCTGAAACCATAAAGTTGTTAATGATGTCATGCAGGTGGTGGAGCAACAACTTATAATAATCAATATAAATTAATCAAATTAATGTTAGATTATTGCTGTAAATAACGAGCATGGCATTTGATGACTACTTCACTATTTTGTTCTCTGTTGTTCTGCTTTATTCAATCTTGTGTTCCGTCTTAGGTTATACTCTAGATCACTTACATGCACACTCTTTAAAAATAGTGTTTTCGTTCTCATGACAAAGTAAAAGATGTAGAATGAAATTTGTATATAGATATGGAATGACATATTGTACTGTCTAGATTGTACTGCATGTTAGCTTACTTTGCTCAAATGATATGTTTGATATATTTAAATTAGACTAAGAACTACGCTTCTATCCACATGTCGAGAGCTGTAGTTCCAACCACAACTTTGCAATGCTGTTTGCAAACGTTTGTTGAAATTATGTTTGTGGGAAACACTGAATTATTAATTTATGTCGATAACAATGGAACTAAATGATGCTTTTGAAAAAAACACCCCAGTTCTGATGATGGCCTATTCAATCATAGTGGAAAATAATGTTCAATCAACTATTGAACATTGTGTGTTATTCTTGTTGGGGTCAAGTTACCTAGCTATAAATTCAGGTTATTTTGAAAACATACTGTAGACCATTATTTCTAATTATCATGTGATTATGTATGTGGTGCTCATGAAACAACTAGGAAACACTTATTTACTGAACTTACCTCTGAGGTAATACATCATTGTCATATTTGTTGTTGTAGTTCCTGCTCCAAGAGCTGAGGAGAACTCCAAAGCTGTAGAGCTGGCTAGCCGTCTAAACCAAATAGATAAAGATCTAGCTCAAGTTGAGATGAACACTCTGAGCAGTCTAAGAGCCCCACTGAACCGCACTGACCCTGCCACAGACCTCACTAAACGTCTGAAGGAGCAAGAGGTGAGAAATGATTTAGACATCTACTTAGATATATAACCATTCTTGCTTAGAGATAAGCCTCCTAAGTTAATACTGTTGACTATAATGAAATACACAACCAGGTTATTGACTGCTGATAACTGGATGCAAGATAACCGATATAAAGTGGATTAATGGCTGTCAAAAACCTAAAACCTTTGTCTAAAGCAATGGTTTTGGAAAAATTGTCAGTGGATGAAGAGCACCACATTTTATAATGCTCTGCTTATTTGAGATTTTTCTTCTCTAAACAGAAAACCGCTACAGCTCTCCAGCAGCTGGACAAACAGAGGTCTGCAGCCCAAAAGGACCTGGAACCTCTACTTTCAAAGGATTCTAATGGGCCAACCTCTTCTACTCTACCCCAAAAACTCAGTGATGCCAAAAACAAACAAGACAGTCTAGCTGCTCTCATTGATCTCTACAGAAAGAAGTATGTACAATTACAAATCTATTTATATAGGAAATGAAAGAAAGAATTCTAGATGTTGCAACTCTGGTGCCTCTTTTTCTAGGTTAAATGCATCTATGGTTTTGGAGGGACAGCTTAGGAAGATGGACAGCACTGTCTCAGACTTTGAGAAACAGCTCAGTGATGATGGTGCCATCCCAGACAAACCTAGTGCCATTCAGGCCCGTACCCAGGAGATTCAGGTCATTATTCATTCTTAATTTAGTAGAATGTAATCACGACACCACATGTCTTTTATCTGAATCACAAACTGGACTACATACCCAGAGTTATGACATAAAATTATTTCAGATCATTATCAAAATTTTTTACTTATGGTAAAAATGTACTTAAAAGGATGTATTTTGCCAACAAACCAAATCTTATGCATAAAGTATATTGTCATTCATACAGGGTATGAGAAAAGACGTTGCTAGTGCTCAAAGTGAGATGCAAAAGCTTAGCGAGGACCTAGAGGCACTTAAGAAGCTAAGCAGTTCACTTCAGCAGGGTTACCAGGAGTATTGTCCTGATATACGCAAACATGAAGCAGAAGTGAAGAATCTTCAAAGCCGATATGCCAATGTGAGCAACCAGCTAAATGAAAGGTGAGTTATATATGCTTACTCAAAAGTTGACTCTAAAAGGCATTCATCTAAAACAAATTTTTAGTTTAATGAGTTTAATGTGGTGCTGCTTAGATATACCTTCTCTTTTCTATTGTCTTTTCTTCAGTGATGAGCTGAACAATTGTTACCTAAAACATGTCTTGAAAAATGTTTTTATATTTCCTTAGAGAGAGGCTTTTGCAAGAGGCTAACACAAAACACCAGGACTTCCAGAATGTGAGCCAATCACTGAGCTCCTTCTTAGATAATCTCCCTAACAACAAGATCAACCCCAAAGATGATATGGCTCAAGTCAATGCCAAGCAGAACTCTCAAAAGGTTAGATTTGTAGACTATATCAGACAATATATATTATATAAAATAAAATAAATGATCTGATACACAACAACAGCACACGAAAAAAAAATACAATTCTAACTATGTGGTTGTTTTCTTTTACTCAAAAGAGGGTGATAGAGGATATACAGAGGAAAGGTGATGACATGGACAGAGTTGTTGATCTCTCCAAGGATCTCCAAAATGTTCTCAAAGTAAGTCAAATGTTTGGGCTACTGAATGTATGTATCCAAAATCATACACCAAATATAACTTTATATTTAAAGTATTTAGAATATAACACTTTGAAAAACCTTTAAATGTTACAATTTTGTGGCATAAACTGTTATGAAATTGTACATTGCATTTATTTTGGGTAGGAATATGAGATGAATTGTGATAAGTACACAGCTACTCTTGATGACACACCAGCGACAAATGCTAAAAGGCTTCACACCACCTCCCTAGCTAGCGCTGTTGCAAAGCAGGTGAGATATTTGAAATGTAAAACATGACAAATTTTTATATTAATTAAATACTTAATTTTTTATTCTGTTGTGCTACAGGAAAAGGATCTTACAAGCCATTACGCTGAAACAGCTGCTGAGAGTAACCAGTTGCTCAACCAGATGAACTTGGCAAAGTGCATCATGGCTGAGGTGCAAATGAGAGATCAATATTTTTGTAGTTTACCACTAATCAGAAGGCTTCATTTGTTCTGTGTTATACTGCAATTAATTTTATCTTTGTTATGAAAAGCAAATAATCCTGTGACTGTTCAAACTAATAATCTTTGAAATGTCTTTCTTGTCTTACTTCCATTTACACAGAATGTGGAAAAAGTAAATGCCGTACAACAACAACAGGTGCAACAAAAGGCCTACGAGGACACGGAAGCTTTGCAGAAAGAATTAAAGGAGGAAATTGCCAAATGTACCAATGCAGAAAATAGCCTGAGCACCATCAAGAACAGATATTTATCTCTGAAGAGTCGAAGAGGAGTAGAGCGAGTGGAAGAGAAAGAGGTTCTGCAGTATTACCGTGACCCAAAACTTGAGGCCAATGTGGAGGATTTTCTTAAGAAGATTCACGAAGAAGCACTGAAACGCACCAAAACACAGAGTGAGATTGAGGTACTGACCAGAAAGATCACTACCTTAGAAAGTGAACTTAAGAACACCAAACCCAAGCTAGTCACAAGAGAGGTGACGGAGGTAGAGAAAGACCCTCAGCTGGATGTAGAAGCATCAAACATTCGAGAAAAAATAAGCAAACTGAGAAGTGAACTCAGAGTTAAAGAACAAGAGAAGGCTCACCTGCAAACCGAGATGACAATTTTGGAGCAAAAGAAGCAAAACATAAAAGAGAAGGTGGTGCAAAAGGAAGTGGTAAGACTGGAGAAGAATCCAGAAATGTTGAAGGCAGTTAGGACATTTGAGATGGATATCTCAGATGAAGGTGAGAGGTGCAAGTCATTGAGGAGTGAAATCTCCCAAACCAGAAGCAAGATAAATTCTTTAGAGAGGCTCATCCCAACTTTAGAGCCAAAAGTTGTTACCAAGGAGGTGAAAAGGGTTGAGCAGGACCCTGGACTCATAAGTGAGTCTAAAGGGCTTCTGACTAGACTAGAAGAAATGAGAAATGAGAACAAAAGTCTCTTGTTTGAGCTTAGTAACCTTCAGTCACACCATGTTCAAATACAGCAAATGAAGCCCAAAGTGGAAGTCAAAGAAATCATAAATGAGAACTTCAGGGTGGCCCCTGAGACAGAGGCAGAGATGCAACGCTTGAGAAGGGAGCTTCAAGACAGTAGCAGGCAGTGCTCAGACTTTGAGAGACAAATTATTATTGTGAAAACAGAGCTTGGTGCTCTTCATGCACAGAAACCAAAGGTTGAGTATAAGGAAGTAGTTCAGGAGGTTGTAAAAGAGGAAAGAAGTCCAGAGAATGTAAAAGAAATACAGAGGCTCTCTGATCAAGTATATTCACTGCAAAAAGCCTACAGTACTTTACAGGATGAGCTTATCCATCTTAGAAAAAACAGGGATGAGTGGAAGACTGAAAAGTCAAAGGTTGAGACCAAGATTGTCACTAAAGATGTAACTAAATATATTGATGACCCACTTCTGGAGAAGGAGGCAGATCGTCTCAGGAGAGATGTACGCGAAGAAACTCAGAGGCGAAGAACTATAGAGGAAATGGTCTTTGATCTTCAGAATAAATACATTCAGCTAGAGAGACAAAAACCAGAGGAAAAAGTAGTAGTGCAAGAGGTGGTGCGTCTACAAAAGGACCCAAGGCAGATTCTTGATCATGATAGGCTAGGCAGGAGTCTAGATGAAGAAGTGAAGAATCGTAGAAAATTGGAGCTAGAGGTGCAGCAGATGAGAGCACTCATAGAAGACAAGGAGATATCCATAAGGAGCAGTGATGAAAGGCAAAAAAAGATACAGGTGGAAACTGAGCGGAGACAAATTAAATCCAGAATCCATGAGCTAGAAACTGCCCCACCACCTATTGAAGAGAACATAGTAATAGAGGAAGTTCTGAAAGTTGAGAGGGATCCAAAACTAGATAAACTGACCAATGGTCTTCGGACAGACATGGATAAGGAAAGCAGTGACATTATGCGCTTGGAGCGAGACATCAGGAAAATGACACTCGAGATAGAAATTTTGCAGAGAGAGAAATCGGTTGAGAAGACCATCTATAAAGAGATTGTTCGTGTAGAGAAAGATCAAGCAGTAGAAGCAGAAAGGTCCCACCTTAGAGAACAGTTACAACAGGAGAAAAATGCCAGACGAGACCTTGAGGATGAACTCCATCGTCTAGATGAGAAACTGCAGCGACAAGCAAGCAAAAGAACTACCACATCCCTGGAGGAGACCAACCTGATTCATGATCGGGACAAGCTGCAAAGAGAAAAAGAAAACCTCCAGAGAGAGCTAAGAACATTAGAATCTGAAAGACAAAATATCAGCATCTCATTCCACCAGCAGTCTAGGCTAATGAGTGAAAGAAATCAAATGAATAGGCAAAGAAGCATTAAAATGGAATCAGATGTTCAAAGGCTGGAAAGAGAGATCCTGGATGAGAAGGACAAAATTCACAAGCGAGATAACATAATCAGGGAGCTCAAGAACAGTTTGAGGAAAGAGGATTCCTCAGAAACTCGTACTAAGGAAGTCAATGTCTCCACAAAGATTAGCATCTTGGACCCTAACACTGGTAAAGACATGTCACCATACGATGCCTACATGCAAGGCTTCCTCGATCGCAGCCAGTACTTGCAATTACAGGAACTGGAGTGCGACTGGGAGGAAACCACCACAATGGGACCTGATGGTGAAATTTCTGTTTTGCAAGATCGCAAGAGTGGCAATCAGTACTCAATCAAAAATGCACTAACAGAAGGCAGGGTGACTAAATACCAACTACAACAGTACAAGGATGGCAAAATGCCTATCTCAGAGTTTGCTCTTCTTGTGGCTGGTGAAACAAAACCTCGGTCATACACCCCAGTTACCAGCCAACCAACTCAGCTCAATGAAGAGTTCCCCATCTGCGGTGTGTATGATGTACACACTGATTCATGTCTAAATGTACGCAGTGCCATGAGTCGAAAGATGATTGACACCAACACTGCCCAAAAGCTGCTTGAAGCACAGGCAGCTACTGGCGGCATTGTGGACATCAGCAACAGCATAAAATATTCTGTCCACAAAGCAGCTGATCGAGGTCTGATTGAGCCTAGTCAACTACAGCGGTTACTGAATGCTCAAAAGGCCTTTACTGGAGTAGAAGACCCTATGACCAAAGAACGTCTGTCAGTCGGAGAAGCTGTACAGAAAGGGTGGATGCCCAAAGAGAATGCCATGAGATACATGGAGGCACAATTTCTGACAGGTGGGTTGGTCAACCCCAACAAAGCAGGAAGAGTTAACATTGTTGATGCTGTCAGCTCTAAGATGATTGACAGTACAATGATGAGAGAGCTTCAGGAAGAGATCAACTATGCAAAAGAGCTCATTGATCCCATCACAAAGGAGAAGATCAACTACAAGCAGGCTTTGGCTCGTTGTAAGACAGACCCACTCTCAGGTCTTCCGATGCTTCCTGCTTCCTCCAAAGATTCTGCCTATACTTCCTATAATACATAGACACGCAATAGTCTACATCAGTTTACAAAATTGATCATGCATTCAAGTTTCTGCACTGTCGACCATTTCTCCTTGGTTAAGATTAAAATTTGATCTTTTATAGAAAAATAAAACAGTCAGGTCCTAAACCACTTTATAAATGCAAGCGTTTAGTGCAGGGGTGGGCAAACTCGGTCCTGGAGGGCCGCTGTCCCTGCAGAGTTTTGCTCCAACCCTAATCAAACACACCTGAAACCAGCTAATCAAGGTCTTCAGGATTCAGGGGCGTAGTTTGCGGGGGGGATGGGGGGGGAGGTAACCCCCCCAGTATTCAAATCCATCAGTTACAACCCCCCCAATATTTCAACATGAAAATCACAGTAGATCTATACTAACATATGTATAATTCATTTATTTTGCAACAATAATTTTGTTTCTAATCGAATATGAGTTTGTCATAATAAATTAGTCAAAAAAGTACGTCGCACTTTCACCAAAACAACACGAGTGGAGCTCTAATGTTTGAATGGAGAGCACGGGTAGCACCAAAAAATGAAGAGAACTGTTGCCCAGCCGACTATATTAAACTTCTGTTCAAAGAGGGACGTTAAAAAGAATAAAGCATGTACTGAGAAGGAGGTATGAAAACATTGTAATAGCTAGGTACACTCCACATATATTTTAGCTATCTAATCCATTGCAGTTTAGCCATAACTATCAGTTTAACTGTAACCAGTTACCAACACAGCCGTCTGTTTTGTTACTTCATTTTTCAATAGTTGTCAATGACAAAAGTATTCACATCGGTGTTTGTTTTCTTCCTTAATTAATCTGACTTTTGAACGAATTGACTTGAATGAACGATTTAAGTAGCTCACTCATTAAAACGTCGAATCGCTGCCACCTACTGGCGGTTTCAATATTTAACAATTTCTTTCTGTTTAGAATCACTCCGTTATGTTAGAATTTGATGAATGTTTATAGATAAATTCCATAAAGTTATGATAGATAGATAGATAGATAGATAGAGAAGAAATAAATTATCCAATAATGCTACACATAAAACAGATTTTTTTTTTTTATTATTAAAAAAATAATAACAGGCAGCATCCCCCCCCCCCCCCTTTTATCAGGGTTGCAGCTAAACTCTGCAGGGACAGCGGCCCTCCAGGACCGAGTTTGCCAACTCCTGGTTTAGTGGGTGCATTGATTCAATGTGTTCTTAAGTTAAAAAAAAAACAAAAAGAATCTGCACACCAGAAAAAAGAAAAAGATGTTACTGATTTTAAGATAATGTATAATAATAAATGTGGTTAGAGATTCACAAAAAAATTTCATTTGAAGTTTGAAAGTAATTCTTAATCTGATCAATACTGTACTTGTTATACAACTTATTGTAAATCTCAGGTGCTATAAAATCTGTCAATTTGACCACATTACATTAGTTAGTTTTCACTAAGAGTCATTTAAAAATCTCAACTGATGAGATGCTTATGTTTACTTAATTTTTACACTATGTAATGGGACAGACTATTGTAACAGAGAATAAGGAATATTTATCAAAAAACAAAAATGTTATGCATGTTTTATTTGCATGGTATGATGGGGCAGAAGTGCAATTTCTGATTTAAAATCATTATACTTTTAATTATTTATGTCTTTACCATTCTCTGTCCTTTCTAATACTGCTGATGAGAATAATTGAGAATTAAAAATGCAATTAATGACTTGTCTTTTTTGTTACATCTAATTTGTTTCTATTAAATGAAGTCAACATGTACAATTTATTTATTTATTTTTAAAATACATTTTAAAAGAGTTTTCTTTCTAAATAAATAGGGGTATAGAGTTTGACCTACATCCTGCACTAGACATCCAATATACATAGGGTGTGTCAGAACAAATACCATATATTATATAGCAATACAATACATAGATTGAGAGCCATTTACCTCTTACTTACTTATTTGTAAAATTTAAAAGTATATATTTATTTTTACAGTTAGGTAATCAATTTACATCTACTTTATGTAATAATCCAAGTGACAATCCTATGCTATTGAGAAGTTGACACAAAGTCACAGATTTTCAAATTGTACAAAAACACAATAAATAGTTCTGAATTTATCACAATTACGTATAAGGGCTCTCACAGCAGTGAGCTTGCATATTCATCTTTAGTTTCTCTCTCCTTAAAGAAGCGTCTCTGTTCCACAATGGCCTGTTGCATTAGAGTAAGGTCTACTCCATCAACACAAGTCAAAGCACGGGCACGCAGCATAACTCCACTTAATCCTGGAAGCAGAAGCAACAGAAAATACTGGTTAAAACAAACAGCCTGGAAAAACACAAACACAATCTGAATATAAACAACAAAACTGCATCTAGATTTAGACTATAAGTAGGCAGCAACTTGGGTTTAAATCATATGTCTTACTCAAACTCACCATCAGTCTTTTCAATTTCGCCAAGAACAAAATACTGAGCTCCAAGTATGGGCTGGAAAGGTTCAACAAGTGTTGTTTGTACAGACACGTGGCACTGTGCAGAAGACTGCTGACCACTTAGAACAGCTTTGGACTCTTCTGGCACATAACTTATAAGTCTAGATGGAAAGATGGACAAAAGCTAAATTTTATTTTTAGATATTTTTCTATAAATGATGATTAAAAAGTCAAACAACTGAAACTGATCAATATTTACTAGTAAATTGTAACAAGAAAGAGGTAAGAAACAAGGAAGAGCTGGATCCAAACACAGTACTTTAATATAGCCTTAATATCAAAAGTACAAGAAACCAAGAAACAACTAAGCTCACATTACAAACAAACAGATAAGGCTTGACACCGAACAGTGGAAACAAAAGGGTTAAATGGGTAACGAGAGAAATATCAGAAATAACAAGGGAAACAGGAATCTTGGGGCCATATACGGGTCAATGACATGATGCCTAAATTTTCTGCCCGAATGCATGAAATTTGGCTTAAATGCATAAAAATACCATATAAATGTAGTACCTCTCCCATGCATGTACTTAGTTTAACTTTTCAAAAAACATTAGTTATTTGTAATTTTCTGTTATTTAAAGTGTCAAAATAATAAATAAATAAATAAATATATTTCCATCATAATATACAAACAAACTTTGTCCAATGATGTCCATTTTATGAAATATCATGTGGTGTGACCATCAAAAAAACTACCACTTTGGGACTTTGATGTTGAAATCCATTCAAAGACAGGAAGTTGCATCATATACCAAATTGCGAAGGACCCATGGAAGCAGCGAGCAGGTTTATAACTCTGTCTTAAATTTGGAAAAAAAAAAAAACTTATAAATAACCTTTTTAAACGGCTGATATGTAGTTACCACATTTGGATAACATGTGGTATGACCTCAACAAACAATGAATATTGAGTTATTTCTGTGAATATATACTTTTATTACAAATTTCATAGTGACCTTTTGTGGGACACTAGCTTGTTTTGTTTAGGTAACCAACTCTCTGCCTGTAAATTTGGACTGAATTTGAAAATATCATGTGGTGCGACCACTGCAGAATGCTTTCCATGATAGATATATGTCCTAGATTGGCAGTTTTTGTGGTTTTATATTCAATTGATGATTTATATAGATAATGATACTAAAATAAAGTACTTTAAGGAATAGATTTGGGTCATTTTATAAAAATATTTCAGACAGTTTTTGTATTGTACAATATGAGAAAAAAAAATGTTTAGAGCATGTATTTTCAGGTTAATAATTATGCATTTACAGTGTTAGTCATTTATTCATAAATATTTCAATCTATTTTACCAGATGCCACTTCCAAGCAAAGTAAAAACCGCTGGCCATAGGCAGCGTGTTAATTCTGACCCTGCAGCAAGAATAGAGTTACACCTTACTCGGAGAACAGTGAAATGATATTGCAATTTAAAATATCTGTTTTCTATGTGAATATATAGTAAACTGAAATAGAATGTGCATTCACGCGGCCTCGTAATTCCTGTAGTTACGAGATTCCTGCTTGTAAAAGGCATTCACGTCCTCGTAGAGCTCGTAATTACAGCTTGTAAGCTGGGAGTTTTCTGAAAGCTCCCAGATGTACCACGTGGCTGCTATACCACCTGACCGCAGTAGATTCATTTAGGCGTTGATAGTGGTACCATAGAAACGCATAATTCTCAGTCAAAGGACGTGAACAGCTCCGAATACAATGTCACGTGTTGTCATCTCAAAGATTTCGGTAAATATGAGGTGGTGTGAATGCAGCATTATTCCTGTGATCAAAGCTGAATTTTCAGCATCATTACTCCAGTCTTCAGTGTCACATGATCCTTCAGAAATCATTCTAAGGCCCTGTCCCAAACGGCACCCTAAAACCTCATGGTCTTCCTCCGAGTCCGCACTTTCACGACGTAATGGCGCTTTGACTGCCGGGTAAAGTCCTCTGCATAGCTCAGAGGGTGCTTCTCAATTCTTATTTGTGCATCCTCGTTTCCTTTCCTCGCTTCCTTTCCTCGTGTCTTAGCTCCACCCCTTCAGGATGCGAGGGAAGGACGCGAGGAAAAGATGCGAGGACGGAGGAATTGAATCAAGTGAAATAATATCCTCGCTCCCTTTAGCGTCACTTCAAAGCGTCATCAGCTGCGCTCGAGGGATCTACCCACATGTTGTTAAAGTTTGGTTATTTAAAAAAATTATAATAAATATTAATAAAGAAGATGACCCATTGAAATATATGAGATATAAAGTTTATTTAAACTGCAAAAGTAAAGAATACATTTAAATTATTGTGACAAATATGAAGGGGGAGGAGAATGTATATGTGCGTCAGGTTTCTCGACGAGAAAGACTTCTGCAAAGGATACACCTCTGTATCCTCGCTCATGACTCCTCAGGAAGCCTCCTCACTCCTCGTTCCTCGCCTCTTCGCGGTGCAATTAGAAAATTAAGATGTCCTTCAAGATGGCTGAGCTCAATTGTTTTCCGGGTTATAGGATGGAGGACGGAGGAGCGAGGAAACGAGGAGGGATATTGAGAAGCACCCAGTCTTGCGGGCTCAGCAGGAGTGCGCATCGAGGGCGCACAACAGCCGCAAAGGGGGCGCTCATGAGCACCCTTCTTTAAGCTTAAATGACGAATGGGACACTGTACGGTCTTGTGGACTTAAGCCCCGGGTATACTTCAGCCGTCCGCGTTCGTGCACCGTCCGCATGACGTAATTTGTGCGGAGGGCTGCGGCCGGCCGCACACCCCATCCACGTGCAGCCCAAATTTCGAGACCGCACGGACCATGCACGTGCAACAGCGCATGCGCAAGCAGGGAAGAAGAGTCCACTAGGTGGCAATACGCACAATACTGAGCACAATGTGCAGTCGTCGAAGAAGAGTGTGTAAAGAACGATTCAAAAATAAGACGAGTAAACTCAAAAGCATGCCTTCTCCATCGTTTTTGATTCCTGTTCTCTTGGTGTATTTTCTGAACTATGTTGCAATAGTGGCTGCACTATTTTTCTTCTCCGATCCTGCCTAGCGAATGTCCGGTTGTCTGGTAATAGTATAGAAAAAAATGCACTGCGCATGTGTTTAACTCGGTCATCCGCGCGCATCCTTGGTATTGGCCCTGTCCCAAATGGCACACTCCGGACTTATGGACTTCCTCAGAGTCCACACTTTGGTGACGTCATGTAGTGCAGACCTATAGGGCCCTTGGCACGAGTCCACGAGGGCGCATTGAGAGGTATTTTTGGGACAGACTCGATCGTCACGCCAGAAATAACGGTCTGGTTGTTTTTTGACAGGAGCTGCAGGTTTGGGGATAATATTTAGCATCGAGAACAGGTTTCTTTTCTTTTGCAAAATATTATCTCCATGTCAACTACACAGCCTGCTTTTGCTTATGCCACCTGGGCATTAGACAATATATACATGCTTATTTAAATAATGTATACAGTTATAATAATACATAATGTTCCATTTGAACTAAGATTACAATTTTAACACAATAAACATGTGCGTGAGTTTCAGATGAATTTACAGGTTTAAATATAAATACTAGGTTTACATATGATTCAGTAAAGCCCTGACATTCGGTTCTATTTATTTAATGAATCATAATGCGATCGTATTATTCATCGCGCTATTATTATGTTTGAGATATCAACCACTGGTCGATGACCATTATGTTTGTATAAACTGTAGGTAACAACTGGTAAAATGTACACCTAGGTCATAACCGTAATGATACCTACATTTAAATATTTGCATAGGGCCATCTGATTGGATGACGCCTGTGTTGGCGCTTGAAAAGTTGAGAAATCTTCAACTTCTGCCGCTTGCAACGCGAGTGAAGCGACGCGACGGAACCCACAATTCAGTTCGGCAACACATGATGTCACCCATTCAAAGTAAATGAGAAGCGTTAACACCGGCGCCCCAAGTTGAATGCAGCGTAACGGACACGCGCACGCAGTGGCCATCGTAAGTCCACAAGACCGAAAGTGCACATGAAGTGTGCCATTTGGAACAGGGCTTAATATGCTGATATGCTGCGCAAGAAACATTTCTGATTATTATCAATGTTCATATTTTTGTGGAAACTGTGATATATTTTATTTGTCAGGATTCTTTGATGAATAGAAATTTCAAAAGAACAGCATTTATTTGAAATAGAATCTTTTGTAAAATTATGTCTTTGCTGTCACTTTTGATCAATTTAGGCCTAATGTGTCCTTGATGAATTAAAGTATTAATTAATTTCAACTTGAATTAAAGTCAACTTAAATTAAATGGTGCACTCAGGGTATGCACAGAACTAGCCCAACCACTCCCCCAGCCCAACCACTTTTTTTTCCTTTTTTTTTTTTTTTTGCTGTCCGCAAAAACCCGATTAAATCAATCAGTGAGTTGGTGGGAACGATCTAATGCTGTACAAATCGAGTGATCGACTGTCTCTTTCATGTTCACCACTTAGAAAATCTGATGCATGTAACTGCACTCTGATGTGCTTAATGCTTCTTGTTTTGTTTTTTACGTTGTCTCTGAGCAGCTTTGTCCCGAAATGTGGGTATTGTTTTCAGAGAAACAATCCTCGCATTTTGTCTAGTCAAGTGAAATTTCACTTTGCGTGTCAGAATGTTTGAACCCAGATCATATGGAAGTCTATTTACTAAACATTTTGTATATATATAAGCCTGTAGCCTATACTACATCATCATATGTTCTGTCATATAAAGAGTATTTACAATAAAATAACAGCACAATTTACTTGCCTCAAACAACTCAGTATGCATTAGTATTATTATTATTAGAGGCCTAATTATTGTTTTTGTTGATCCATTTCATCTATTGCCAAACTTTAATATGTGAATTATATAATTGAAATAAACACATTTAGCGTTGTCAGGTTTTTGTTTGTGCTTAAAGGGTTAGTTCACCCAAAAATGAAAATTATGTCATTAATGACTCACCCTCATGTCGTTCCAAACCCGTAAGACCTTCGTTCATCTTCGGAACACAGTTTAAGATATTTTAGATTTAGTCCGAGAGCTTTCTGTCCCTCCATTGAAAATGTATGTACGGTATACTGTCCATGTCCAGAAAGGTAATAAAAACATCATCAAAGTAGTCCATGTGACATCAGTGGGTTAGTTAGAATTTTTTGAAGCATCGAAAATACATTTTGGTCCAAAAATAACAAAAGCTACGACTTTATTCAGCATTGTATTCTCTTCTGGAATCCTTTCCATTGTTGTTTTTGGCGATTAGGACATCCGCGACATGCACACTTACGCACCATTTTAAAAAAATATAGCAATACCAAAATACAAACAATGTAGAATATCTTGAATACAGCGTGCGTCTCCCTCAGACTGTAAATGAAGCTCGGGCGCACTAGATAACACGTCAGCAGTGTCTTACATCAGCAGCGTCACTGCAGAGTCGTGAACCACACTCCGGAGCAGAAGGGGGCGGTAATGCACCAATAAGTTGGATGCCAACTGCCGTAAAACAGGAAAGAAGAAGAAGAAGAAGCGGAGTCGTGAACGCGGATTGACAACAGACCCGGAAGAGAATACAATGCTGAATAAAGTCGTAGTTTTTGTTATTTTTGGACCAAAATGTATTTTCGATGCTTCAAAATGTCGCGGATGTCCTAATCGCCAAAAACAACCACGGCGACGTAAAAGTGCATTACCAACGCCGACAGATGAAAGGATTCAATGGAATCAATTCAATGGAAAGGATTCCAGAAGAGAAGACAATGCTGAATAAAGTCGTAGTTTTTGTTATTTTTGGACCAAAATGTATTTTCAATGCTTCAAAAAATTCTAACTGACCCTCTGATGTCAAATGGACTACTTTGATGATGTTTTTATTACCTTTCTGGACATGGACAGTATACCGAACATACATTTTCAATGGAGGGACAGAAAGCTCTCGGACTAAATCTAAAATATCTTAAACTGTGTTCCGAAGATGAACGGAGGTCTTACGGGTGTGGAACGACATGAGGGTGAGTCATTAATGACATAATTTTCATTTTTGGGTGAACTAACCCTTTAATGGATAAAACAACGGAATTGCGAACTCAAGTTTATGGGTGCCGTACATTTTACCTGCCAGAAGATGGCGCTGTTTTCGACACTCTTGATGCTAACCTTTCCCGAAGCATTTAGAGAAAAGCTTCAAAGATTTTAATAATCAATTTTTAATAATCAAAATGTAAAAATTATGTAAAAAATAAAAACGGCATTAATTAGCACCCTCTCAGGGTACGCACAGTGCGTACAGCCGTATGGCTGCAGGCACCACTGGGTGCACCTATGTTTGCGATGTGATTCTTTTAATATAAAAAAGTTTTAAAAAATGGTGTTCATGAAAATAATAAAATTTGGTTTTAATCTATTTTTTTTTAATAAAATTAATTGTTTATTGATCTCTTTAAATAGATTTTTAATGATATTTAAGGTCTTTTTGTCATTTGGAGTGACCACACATCATGTGGTGCAACCAATAAGAGCAATAACTGTATTAAATTAAAAATAAAATATCTATTTTCTGTGACTGAAATATGAATCACTGATACAGTATGCTTAAGTGAATGGTATTTTTTAAAACATTTTTATCAGTTTTATGCAATTTACAGGAAAAATAAGTGTTAAACTATATTTAAGAAGGTAACTCTGAAGTTATAGAACAAAAACATAAGGTCATTCTTTACAGAATCTCAAACGAACTTCAAATACTTTTGGAACTTTTGGAATACTGAGGAAAGAAGCTCCTCCTGAGCCTCTCCATTTTAGCCATTAGACTATAAAGGTATCTGCCTGATTGCAGCAGTTTAAATAGTGAGTTACCAGGGTGGGTGGAGTACTTGAGGATATTGACAGCCCTGACTTTGCATCACCTGATGTTAATGTCATGCAGAGATGGGAGAGTGGTTCTAGTTATACACTCTCTGCTGCACGCACCACACTCTTCTCATACCATGATGAGATACATTAAGTCAATATACTTTCTATAGCCCCAGTAAAGAAAGTTTTAAAGATTGCAGAGGAAACCCTGAATTTCCTCAGTAATCTCAGATGGTATAGCCTTTGCCTGGCTTTGTTTTCTTGTGATGAGTCCAGGTCAAATCCTCAGAGATGTGCACTCCGAGGTATTTGAAACTGCTCACTCTCTTTACTGGTGTCCTATGGGGGATGCTAGTTGGCTAACAATGCTTTCGGGAAATGCACCCCAGGTTAGTTATTTTTGTATTAAAACCAGGGGTGCATTTCCCAAAAGCATTGTTAGCCAACTAACATTGCAAGTTCCGTCGTTACTAACATAGTTCAACGATTTGGTGTTTCCCGAAACCATAGTTCAAATGAACATTAGCAAACTGCATTGCAAACTTGTGTGGTTGGAACGACAGCTCTTGAGCTGTGGTTAGAAGCATAGTTTCTTGTTTTTATGACGTGGACTTAAAGGTGCCCTAGAATCAAAAATTGAATTTACCTTGGCATAGCTGAATAACAAGAGTTCAGTACATGGAAAAGACATACATTGAGTTTCAAACTCCATTGCTTCCTCCTTATGTAAATCTCATTTGTTTAAAAGACCTCCGAAAAACAGGCAAATCTCAACATAACACCGACTGTTATGTAACAGTCGGGATCATTAATATTTACGCCCCCAATATTTGCATATGCCAGCCCATGTTCAAGGCATTAGACAAGGGCAGCGAGTATTAACGTCTGGATCTGTGCACAGCTGAATCATCAGACTAGGTAAGCAAGCAAGAACAATAGCGAAAAATGGCAGAAAGATCCATTTGAGGGTTATATTAGCTGTGTGAACTTTGTAAATGCACTGTATTATAGTCGGGGCAGGGAGCGCGCTGAATCGGTGCATAGTTAATGATGCCCCAAAATAGGCAGTTAAAAAATTTAATCAAAAAAAAAAATCTATGGGGTATTTTGAGCTGAAACTTCACAGACACATTCAGGGGACACCTTAGACTTATATTACATCTTGTAAAAACTGGTTCTAGGGCACCTTTAATAAATCGTTATCTTGAGCAAAATAAGCAAGCTGACATTAAGTACAATGTATATCTTTTATTTCGAATATATACAAATGTCATTTATATATTTTAGTTTGTCAAGAGATTTAAAGCACCGTTTTTGAAGAGTGCGCATGTGTGTACGTGCTCTAGTAAGTAAGAACAAGCATTTGATTTCATCTGGAAACAAAGCAAAATAAATGAGGAAAATGAGAATTAATCCTCTAATGCCATGTCCATAATTTATAGCAAAAAATCTAGCATTAACTCGATCTCAAACTGATTGATTTAAAGAAGTTATTTCTCACCACCTGCATGATGTCATTCACCAACGTGGTTTGCGACTATAGAGGGTATGCATCGACGTCACTTTCCCGCCGGAATGCGCTCCCTCAGCTGGACTGAGTGGCAAAAGAACCTGCTGCATGACTGGATTTAACAGAACTGCGAAAACACGAGTAAAACTAACGAATTACACTAAAGGTTGGGCTCGAAAGTGTTTCTTACAACTTGTCAAATAAACCTATTCCATGGATATTGACATGCAGCCAGGAGTTGTGTTTCCTGACATTTATATGTGCCTGATTTAGACGCCGGGAAAACACATAAAGCAAATCTGCCTGTGAATATTTTATATAACTACAATATAGGTAGGTTTAAATCCACGTAATCACTTATATCAATGTTATATATATCGTCATATTGTCCAGCCCTAAAACATATATAGTTTTATAGTATAGTGTCATATATATAGTGTCAGTGTTTATTTTAAAACACACAATTATGCAGAATATAAGATGGAAAATATTTAATTGATGATTTGTCAACATAATATATAACAATACATTATATACGGTATGATTTTACCTCAAAATCCAACAATTTGACACAAAATTATAACTGCAAATCCATGTTTCTCTGCTGGAGTCCAGCTGTTTCTGTGAATTGCAGTGATCCATTTGCTTTTTTTTCTGTATTTTTCAGCAGTCTGTAAATATATTGCTCAGGTTTTGTGTCAAAGCTCTTTTCCATTTTGGATGTGTTTTGTGTGTTTTTCACGGCATTCACACTGAAAACCAATGCTGTATTGATGTGTCGTTCTTGAACGATTAGTTCATTTTGAACGAATCTTTAATTTGACTCGGGAAGAACGAGTCGTCTCGGGGGGTGATTCGTTCGCGCATGCGCAATATTCTATAGGTTCTGTACTGCTAGTAGTAGTTCACCTGTTTGGCCCTGTCCCAAATTGCACACTCCGGACTTATGGACTTCCTCAGAGTCCACACTTTGGTGACGTCATGTAGTGCAGACCTATAGGGCCCTTGGCGCGAGTCCACGAGGGCGCATTGAGAGGTATTTTTGGGACAGACTCGATCGTCACGCCGGAAATAACGGTCTGGTTGTTTTTTGACAGGAGCTGCAGGTTCGGGGATAATATTTAGCATCGAGAACAGGTTTCTTTTCTTTTGCAAAATATTATCTCCATGTCAACTACACAGCCTGCTTTTGCTTATGCCACCTGGGCATTAGACAATATATACATGCTTATTTACAGTGGGTACGGAAAATATTCAGACCCCCTTAAATTTTTCACTCTTTGTTATATTGCAGCCATTTCCTAAAATCATTCAAGTTAATTTTTTTTCCTCATTAATGTACACACAGCACCCCATATTGACAGAAAAACACAGAATTGTTGATATTTTTGCAGATTTATTAAAAAAGAAAAACTGAAATATCACATGGTCCTAAGTATTCAGACTCTTTGCTGTGACACTCATATATTTAACTCAAGTGCTGTCCATTTCTTCTGATCATCCTTGAGATGGTTCTACACCTTCATTTGAGTCCAGCTGTGTTTGATTATACTGATTGGACTTGATTAGTAAAGCCACACACCTGTCTATATAAGACCTTACAGCTCACAGTGCATGTCAGAGCAAATGAGAATCATGAGGTCAAAGGAACTGCCTGAAGAGCTCAGAGACAGAATTGTGGCAAGGCACAGATCTGGCCAAGGTTACAAAAAAAATGCTTCCTAAGAGCACAGTGGCCTCCATAATCCTTAAATGGAAGATGTTTGAGATGACCAGAACCCTTCTTAGAGCTGGCCGTCCGGCCAAACTGAGCTATCGGGGGAGAAGAGCCTTGGTGAGAGAGGTAAAGAAGAACCCAAAGATCACTGTGGCTGAGCTCCAGAGATGCAGTCGGGAGATGGGAGAAAGTTGTAGAGAGTCAACCATCACTGCAGCCCTCCACCAGTCAGGGCTTTATGGTAGAGTGGCCCGACGGAAGCCTCTCCTCAGTGCAAGACACATGAAAGCCCGTATGGAGTTTGCCAAGATGGTGAGAAATAAGATTCTCTGGTCTGATGAGACCAAGATAGAACTTTTTGGCCTTAATTCTAAGCGGTATGCGTGGAGAAAACCAGGCACTTGCTCATCACCTGTCCAATACAGTCCCAACAATGAAGCATGGTGGTGACAGCATCATGCTGTGGGGGTGTTTTTCAGCTGCAGGGACAGGACGACTGGTTGCAATCGAGGGAAAGATGAATGCAGCCAAGTACAGGGATATCCTGGACGAAAACCTTCTCCAGAGTGCTCAGGACCTCAGACTGGGCCGAAGGTTTACCTTCCAACAAGACAATGACCCTAAGCACACAGCTAAAATAACAAAGGAGTGGCTTCACAACAACTCCGTGACTGTTCTTGAATGGCCCAACCAGAGCCCTGACTTAAACCAAATTGAGCATCTCTGGAGAGACGTTGGACGTTTACCATCCAACCTGACAGAACTGGAGAGGATCTGCACGGAGGAATGGCAGAGGATCCCCAAATCCAGGTGTGAAAAACTTGTTGCATCTTTCCCAGAAAGACTCATGGCTGTATTAGATCAAAAGGGTGCTTCTACTAAATACTGAGCAAAGGGTCTGAATACTTAGGACCATGTGATATTTCAGTTTTTCTTTTTTAATAAATTTGCAAAAATGTCAACAATTCTGTGTTTTTCTGTCAATATGGGGTGCTGTGTGTACATTAATGAGGAAAAAAATGAACTTAAATGATTTTAGCAAATGGTTGCAATATAACAAAGAGTGAAAAATTTAAGGGGGTCTGAATACTTTCCGTACCCACTGTAAATAATGTATACAGTTGTAATAATACATAAGATGAATTTACAGGTTTAAATATAAATACTAGGTTTACATATGACTCAGTAAAGCCCTGACATACGGTTCTATTTATTTAATGAATCATAATGCGATCGTATTATTCAACGTGCTATTATAATGTTTGAGATATCAATCACTGGTCGATGACCATAATGTTTGTATAAACTGTAGGTAACAACTGGTAAAATGCACACCTAGGTCATAAAAACCGTAATGATACCTACACTTAAATATTTTCTTCTCAGCCATGTCATCAATTGCTCTTGAGCGAAATCTCCTCCCATCCGTTGTCTGATTGGCATTTCGCAAGGATTCCTGGGTAGTTAAAGTGTGCGGAGCCTGCATCTATGCGGGCTTCGCGGAAGACCGCTTCAAGGGTACAAAAGGGGCGCTGCTGAGCACACTTCAGAGCGTTAAAATCCTGAACGGGATGGCCTACGGACTCGTAGACTCGGCGAGCATGCGCAATTTAAGTCCACGTGACCGAAAGTCCACATGAAGTGCGCCATTTGGGACAGGGCCTTTCAGTCAATGCAGTCTGAGCCGGAAAGAGAATTGATTCGTTCTTTTTGTGAGTCTTTCGGGTTTTTGAGTCGTTCCTTAATCACGTGACAGACCCATACGCTAAACCAATGCAGTCTGAGCCGGAAAGAGAATTGATTAGTTCTTTTCATGAGTCTTTCGGGTTTTTGAGTCGTTCTTTAATCATGTGACAGACCCATACGCTAAACCAATGCAGTCAATACAGTCAGGCTGTGTGACCCAAGCACATTATATTTCTAAGTATATAACTTTAACTCTCCAGTTTTATTTCAGTTTGGGTTACAACTGTTAAAGCTAAAGTTATCATAACCTTAATGTTTAAAACTAACATTAATAATTCAAATTCAAAATGTTATTTGCTTTTAATTTATGTCATTATGGCCTTTTTGAGCAATCTTCTTATACATATATTAGACCAATATGTCAAGTCTGCCTAGGAAAAGCAATTATTATACCAGGAAAATCAAAAATTGGAGTAAAAATGAACAAACTAGGCTATAAATACTTTGTATTGTAGGCTTGGATTATTATATTATTATATAGCCTAGTGTTTATTTACAGATAGACAGTCAAAAAGATAAATTAATCAATATTTTATTTATAACAGGGCTTTATTTATTTATAAAATAATAACACACCACAGATCCTCAAGAAACAGTAACAAAAACATAGTGACAGAAATGTCAGAAATAGCATATGGGTCTGTCACATGATTAAGGAACGACTCAAAACCCGAAAGAATCATGAAAAGAACTAATCAATTCTCTTTCCGGCTCGGACTGCATTGGTTTAGCATATGGGTCTGTCACGTGATTAAGGAATGACTCAAAAACCCGAAAGACTCATGAAAAGAACTAATCAATTCTCTTTCTGGCTCAGACTGCATTGGTTTAGCGTATGGGTCTGTCATGTGTTTAAGGAATGACTCAAAAACCCGAAAGACTCATGAAATGAACTAATCAATTCTCTTTGCAGCTCAGACTGCATTGGTTTAGCATATGGGGCTGCCTGTCATGTCATTAAGGAATGACTTAAACCCGAAGACTTGTCAGACAAGAGGTGAGGTGAGCTTAATCAGCTTATCATAAATTGAAGACCCAGGTAAAGAATGAATTAATCATTTCTGAATCTTATAGCATTGTAGTTTTGTATTGTTTGTAGTGTGATCAGTGTTTGCATAAGTAGTAGATGTGTTGGGGAAGTATCACGTAACATTTTTATTACATTTTGCTAAAATGAACGAAATGACTCGAAAAAAGATTGGTTCATTTTGCTGAACGAGACTCAAAAGTCAGAGTCGGTAAAATGATCCGAACTTCCCATCACTACAATGCTGCCCCTCAGTCTTTTGCCACTCAGTGGGCGTGACCGCAGTCATAACGGTCGACGTTGACGTCACGTGCATACCCTCTATAGAGTACCTCAGAGATGACGTGTTTTTGTAGGCCAAACCGGAAGTTAGCGGCGCACGAGTCCCCTCGATTGAAAGCCTATGCATTTTTCCCAGACTTTTGGAAAATCGCAAAAAATAAGCTCTGTGTTTAACAAAGGGTTATGACAACTACATGTTTTGTCTATCAAGATAATCTTTAGAAGTTAACACAACATTTATACATTTTGAAGCCTAAATAAAGTGGTCAGTAGGGGTGTAACGATACGCTCAGGTCACGATACGGTACGTATCTCGATACGGAGTTCACGATACGATACGTATCACGATATTTTTAACAAAATGAAACTGAAATTCAAACAAGATTTATTAAAAAAACATGAACAAATTTCAATAATTTTCCTTGTTGTACATACAAGATCACATTTCAATAAAATAAATAAATATAAAAATTTAATAAAAACCTTCTGTATTCAAATTAACAGTTGAATAGGGCTGTCTGTCACTGAAAAAAAATGTTAAATTTAACATGAACTTAGACGTTTACATATCGCGTCTAAAAACGCGTGGAAGGCGCGGCCGCACCGCTTCTCCTTCTTCCCAAAGCGCTCGCGCTCCCGTGGCGTCGGTCGTTGCTATGCAACCATGAACTGAGCTCTCCAAGAGGAACAGGATGTTTCTGCAAAGGATAAATGATTTCTAGCCCTTGCATTAGTTCTACTACGAGATATATTGATGGAGATAAGATATAAAAACCACCATGTACAGCTATGATCAGCTGTTCGGCTGAGCTTTTGATGTTTTGTTACGGAAAGGCCATAGCTGATCGGTTGATTCTTGTCACACGACCTGCGGTGCGCTTGCGGCATTCTGAGAAGTTGAGAATTGCATGCGCGTCGCGACCGCGTTGATCCCATTATGAGCACGCCTGCCACGCGGCTACATTTGAAAATAATAACGGACTTGCACGCGGAAAAGACGCAATATGTGAACGGCCCCACAGAACTTCTTAAAGCAAAGCATCGCAAGCGTCTTTTGCTTTTCTGTGAGCACAGCTGTTGCTGTGGCACTGCGGTGAAAGAAAGCCACGACTTTTCTCACGCGACCATGCAAGAGACTGACATGAGAAACATTTAAACCTGCTTGCAAGATTCAATGTGTGCGCGAAACACTTACTGAACTAGAGAGCTGATTGAGACAGGATAACTCTGGGAGTTTGAAGGGGTGTGTCGCGATTCTGCCTTCTCACATCGCGATACAGGTTCGTGGACCTGCGTATCGCGATTTCGGTTTTATATCGCATATCGTTACAGCCCTAGTGGTCAGATATAAAAAGCTAACAGTAGGCTATAAACAGACTACAGCACACTGCGTCCGAAATCGAATGCTACTCTACTATATAATACGCGAAAAACAGTTTGCGAACAGAGTATGTCCGAATTCATAGCAAAGCCACTGGAAGGCAAGCCTGCAACCTTTAGCCAAAAAAGCGTAACGGCTAAAGCTAACGCTCCGCCCCCCGCGGTACGGAGGGAATGAGACCAGAGGCTGTTTTTTGAATGGAAGTCAATGGATGAGAGGCTTCACTATTCTGATTAAACAGCATTTGTAGGGAAATAGCTAATCATTTAATTAATCAACAGCCTGTTTGCCAATCTTCAGAATGTTTTACACTGAACAATACTTTCCTTGGGAACTATATGTAGATTTTAGCTTGATAAAAATGTATTTTTTAAGAGAAGGCAGACTATGGAATGTTGTGACTGACTTCACTGCCATTACATGATAGGCTGAGAGGTGCCACACGTGATTAAGTTAGCCGTTACGGTTTCTCCAATGGTAAGAGATACATACCCTCTTATATCCCTATAATATACAATCTCTGTTCATAGTATTCAAAAAACAGTAAGCGCAAAGTACCCGGATGACTTACTACTTCTGGTGAGATTCTGAAGTGCGCGTACGATGGACATTTTACTATCCCATGACGCCATGGGAGAAGATTTTTGAATGGAGTTGAAGGGACATAACTGACGCTGGTAGGTCATGTGACAGTAACAACATAGCGGATGTAGTACGTCCGAATTCATTCATACTACACTCATTCGTACTATATAGAACATGCTTTTTCAATGGTCGTGAAGTAAATTTAAATTCAAATGTAGTACCCACACAGCCCATGTGTGTGTGTGACCTGTTTGTCATGATGATGTCTAAAGTCCCCGCCAAAGGAAGTAGTCCCTTTTAGCAACCGCCATTTTTAAGACACAATACAGGTTTAAAAAAAAAATTACAAGCGGGTTATAACTGGTGTGTTTTATGTCATAGATCAAAACGTGAAAATATTTAGAGGCTTTGTTAACCACAGACCTTATTTCAGGCGATTTAGCAAAAACCCATTCAAAAAACCCATAGACTTTAGGGCGATGCAACTGGAAGTCCTAAAATGCTAACTTGCTTCCGGGTTTGCATACAAAAACACATCATCTCTGAGGTACTCTATACGGTTTCGCGAAACAGTCATGACCATAGATATATGCAGGGATGGGCAGTATTTATGATACATGTATTTCAAATACGTATTTCAAATACAAAATAGTATTTTGTAATTTGTATTTGATAGGGTTGATGAAAATGGCTTTGTATTTTGTATCAAAATCAAAATAGTGTTTTGTATTTTTAAAATACTGTAAAATACTTCGTAAGTGTCACCGGCGCTGGTGCTGCAGTGATGAGTCGTAAACGGATCTCCACAATAATAGGTATTTTAATCAACAAAGGAGGAATCTCACCAAACACATCAAACATAACATTAAGATCAGACAAGGAGTGAAGAGAGTGAGTCCATATAAATAGGGAGTGCAGACGAGGAGGTCCAGGTGAGGATGATCTGTGATGATGGGGAGATGACGAGGGAAGTGAGTGCAGGTGTTGAGAACAGGAGGACTATGGGAAATGGAGTTCAGGAGACGAGGGAACGCGGGAACTGTGACAGTAAGAAGTCTACATGATGACATCATAAAATTGCGGCCTCTGATTGGTGCCTACTCTATAGTTTGCAGAGACTTGTTGCGATCAGAACAGAACAGAAAATTGATCCACATGGAAGAAGGTGGTCAAGAAACGTGCAGGCTGCCAGCTTTCCATCAATTTTTTGCATGAATTGCTATCATTTTTAACAGTTCATGTTAAGTTTTGGTGTTCATTTGGGTAGCCTAAGCTAAATAATATACCAATTTACATAATGTTCTTGAAAACATTACCGAGCAGCAACCCCCTATATTTATGATTAACAATCAAATGATTAATTGGTTCATAGTTGCTATGAATACAGGTGCCATCATCTTCTTATGAATGACTTGTTTGTCATTGAGTCAGTGTTGCTGATGCAAAGTAGGCCCTTCATTACCAAACACCAAATAACTAAATTAGGATACAATTATAAGTCATTTACAAACATTACACTGTTGGTTACTTTAAAACTAACCCTCATCTGGGAGATCACAGGGATATGTGAATATTTGATCTGTTAAAGCCACAATATGTAAATTTTCGCCTCTAAACATCGCTAATTCAAAACAAAGGTGAAGCTCGATGACACGAGCCCACTGGAGCAATTACTAATGAGAGACGAGCGTGACACACGTCTCGTCAGCTGCGGATCTTTTATTATGCCACAGTCGCCGCTTCCGCTTCTTTCGGTCATGTGCACGTAGGGTAAAGCAGCGCTGCTTATCATATTAGATACATTTGTGTGTTGAAAGTTGGTATAGTGCTACTCTGTGCGTTTGCTCAGCGGCTACTATGAGACACTTGTTGCACACTGCAGTAAGTTAGATAATATTAGTCATTGTAAAACATGGTACTCGTGGTAAATCAAGAAAATGGGCCAGGGCCAGATTTACTAACAGCTTGTGCCAGCGCAAACCCTCTTTTGCCATTAAAAAACTACTGTCAGGATTTACTAAAGACACGCAGTATAAAATTAGCGCTGAAAACGCGTGGACTGAGTTGTGTTTGCGGCTGACCTTAATGCATATGCATTTTTCGTTTCAGAGGCAAAACTTATGGGAGGAGAGTATTTAAATGAATCGCACAATGCGATTTACTAATGTTTGCGCTAGTCACTTTACTGATATTTACACTATTATTTAACGCCCTAAAAAAGCATGTCTGAACCCATTTTGTGACATGGCTGCAATTGTTGCTGTTAGGAGGAGACACCGCAGAGAACAGAGAGCGAGTGGTAGAAGGATTATTAATTTCTTTGAAATGCCAGAGTAAGACCTTATCCGAACATAATGTTTGCTATAAACGATATTGTACAGTAAACTATATTATACAGTATATGCGTATGCGTTTGTCAGATTACATTTTAAGTTGCGCCTGTGTCGACCCACACCTGATGATAACATCAGCATCAGGATTCAGCTCTGTTTATTTGCGACCCAACTCTAATTTGCACTGCTCTTTGTAGATTGCGTTAGTCATTATGTAAATGATCTGACCGTGTCTGTGTTCTTTAATTTGCATGTCAGCAAATCACGTGCAAAACTTGCCACTCCCATCAACACATTTGTGGAATTGCACTCTCACGCTAATATGCATCGTTAAGTAAATCTGGCACTTAACGTGTTAAGCTTTATAACATGAGTTTTCTGTCGATTAATGTATCCAAACAGTTGTTTTCCTGTCTAATAAAACTCATAATATACAGTACTAAAGTGTCTTTGATGTTTCCATGGTTTTTCAACAAAATAAAACAGGAAATCGAGGGTAATGATGTCATTGATAGGTGATACACGGACACGGTGTGTGTCCTGGTTAAAATTGCTTATTTCTCTGGATTTAGAATTTCTTGGAAACATTTGGGATAATGTAAGTACACAAGTCAACAAAAAATATAACATTGTTTTAGTGGTTTTTGAATATTTTAATCTAAAAATCCTACATATTTGTGCCTTTAACTTGTTGCATATGTCAGTTTTATTGCATGACTCGGGCAGAGAAAAGCTGTTGCTATCAAACATTGTTTGTCAGTCAGTGTAATGGTGAAGGTCAAAAGGTCTGAAAAGAAATTTCATGCTCCCTTGTAAAAGTATTTTGTAGTATTTTCAAAATACAAAAATTTTGATGTATTTTTGCCCATCCCTGGATATATGTATTATTATGTATAATATCTGTATAATATATGTATTATATATCTTTATTATGTATATCTATGGTCGTGACTAGCTAGTTGATTTTTTTCAACGATGCATCGCAGGCGTACTATGGTAGTTCAGCAGCGAGTTGCATCGTTGTTCGGGAAACGCACCCCAGACCCAGATATATATATATATATCAAAATTGTATTGTCCCCGTTTTTTAATTAATAGATAATAACAAATGAGATTTCGGTGATCAGAAATCTGGTCACCTTACCTAAGATTCAATTTAGTTACATCCTAACACATATTTTATAAGCAGCTTTTCAACGTATCAATGATAACGTTATATGCGCACTTCTCAGACTAGATTAGACGGTCAAATTTGAGATATAATGGGGTTAAATTAATAAAAATCGCACCTAAGCATGTCTTACAACTTTAACAAATGGACCGACCTGCCACACGTTCGCACTGATGCACCATCTTTCACTAGGTCTGAGTTGATCTCCCAAGGAAATTGAAACGCGGCTGGAGGAGGCAGCATATCAGTTTAACATGCATAAGGAAACTTGTGTCATTAGAAACTAATAGTATTTTAGTTACTTCGCACTTCTCTCCGTTAAAACAACAACGCCATGCCACATGGTCACGTGACCGTCACCAGGAAAGACTTCCACTAACATACGTAATAAATATATTTACAAACTGTATAAGCATCGGTGTGTTCATTTATTTTCTTATGTTTTAATTATATCATAATTATTTATTTTCGTGTTGCGTTCAGCTTTCCTTTCTTTAACAGTTATGGAAAGACAAAAGGGACGTAACTCAGATTAAAACGCTTTTTCATACATATTCATGCCCACGCAGGAATTTTGATTCTTTTGACTTGCCGTACAACGCAAAGCGCCCAGAGCGTCACGCCCATTGTGTTATCAAAGCTTCTATTGGCCAACACGTAACTGACGTAGAAATTGCCCACCTTCCAGGAAGCAACAAATTCACTAGGCCGGAGTTGAAACGTTATACAACATCAATAAAGTACACAAAAGCAGAAGGCACTTCATCCAGAAGAAAGTCCAACGGAGCCGTCATGAATCCTGATATTAGCCGTGAACGTGAAAATGCATCTTTTAACCCGGAGATCCTTACGAACATACTGGACGGTGGTGCAGAAAAGACACGCAGGAGGAGAGAAATAGGTCAGCTGTAATCAGAATTATCTGATATCATCTGCACTTATTTATTTAATTATTATATTAATTATTATTATTCTGTAAAAAACTGCATTTGTTTAGCCAAAACATTTTTTCTTATTGTAAAAAAGCTTTAGTAGCTATAGTAATGCATTTTAGTTTTGCTTGTAGTCTTTTTAGGTGCATTCTTTGGCTGGGTTGACTCATGCACTTGATTGTTCTCATGCACTGAGCATGAGTCTCCTGTCTTTTCCATACTCCTGTGTCGTATACAAAAAAAACAACAACAAAAAAAAAAAAACAAAACAAAAAAAAAAAGAGAAAAGAAAAGGAAAAACTATAATCGAAAAACAGTCTTAACTTTAAATCTTAACTTAATAACTCTTAAACTAATTACTTGTAAGGGCAGAAAGATAAAAATGTCTCAAATTTATTTATTGCTATTTTCCCAAAAATACAATTGTCATATTTGTTTCTGCAAACTATTAATGTGTTTTTTCCCCCCCAGTTGTTCAGTTTGTGTTTCTCATGAAAATTACATGTATACCATTCAGATAAGAGAAATATTTCATTTACATTGAGGTCATTGGCCCTCTCACAGCTGCCATGTTACTCTTAAATAAAAAATGGTGAGGTGATTCTTATTTGCAGGGATGCCCATTTCATTATTATCATCACTATTTTCTCTTTTGCTTTCTTTTTTATTATTATAAATTGGGCATGTAGCCTTTTAAATATCTCTTATCTCCTATATCTTAAATTAATACCCATGTAAAAATAACCTGTACAGTGTATTACTAAAAATGAACAAAAGATCCAGAGTCATTAGTGTAAAAACGGAATGTGGCTTTTCAGCCATTTATTTCTGTAGCTCCTCAAACAGAAACTTTTTTACACCAGCTAGTTTGAGACATTAAGGTAAAAGCTAGATTAAACATGGCACTTATCACCTATAGTGCTTGCTTTATTGTTCTTCCCTAGAGTCTCTGGTTATTAGTGATCCAGACTTCCAGCATGAAACTCATGATACTTATTGTTACATTGTAGATCTTTCACCAAAACTAGAGTATGATGTTGTATAAAATAGGCTTATGAGTAGCATGAAAGCTAATTACACTCACTGGCAATGGCAAGTTCCAAAGTGTTTAAAGAGACAGCCTGAGCAAAGGTCTCCGATTAAAAGTGTGTCAAAGGGAATTGAAGCCAGTGCTACCGACTCCACCCAGATTTACTATCAGCTTGTGCCAGCGCAAACCCTCTTTTGCCATTAAAAAACTACTGTCAGGATTTACTAAAGACACTAGGGCTGGGGGATATATCGCATGTGATTGTCACGCGCATTTAGTCAGTAAAGCCGGTTCCCTGATTACCGCTAAATCGCCATCACCTGCTTTCAAATGGAGCGGCATTTAATAGACAGAGCCGTAGTTCACTGATAAGCCACGCAATATCGCATTCATATCTTAGATGTATCGCCTTCGATAATGAACGCGATATTGCGTGGCTTATCAGTGAACTACGGCTCTGTCTATTAAATGCCGCTCCATTTGAAAGCAGGTGATGGCGATTTAGCGGTAATCAGGGAACCGGCTTTACTGACTAAATGCGCGTGACAATCACATGCGATATATCCCCCAGCCCTAAAAGACACGCAGTATAAAATTAGCACTGAAAACGCGTGGACTGAGTTGTGTTTGCGGCTGACCTTGTTGCATATGCATTTTTCGTTTCAGATGCAAAACCTATGGGAGGAGAGTATTTATATGAATCGCACAATGCGATTTACTAATGTTTGCGCTAGTCAGTTTACTGGTAATTACACTATTATTTAACGCCCTAAAAAAGCATGTCTGAACCCATCTTGTGACATGGCTGCAATTGTTGCTGTTAGGAGGAGACACCGCAGAGAACAGAGAGCGTGTGGTAGAAGGATTATTAATTTCTTTGAAATGCCAGAGTAAGACCTTATCCGAACATATTGTTTGCCAAGCTATGTTGGCCTATAGGCCAACATGGCTTGGCAAACTATATTATACAGTATATGTGTATGCGTTTGTCAGATTACATGTTAATATACAGTACTAAAGTGTCTTTGATGTTTCCATGGTTTTACGACAAAATAAAACGGGAAATCAAGGGTAATGATGTCATTGATAGGTGACACACAGACACGGTATGTGTCCTGGTTAAAATTGCTTATTTCTCTGGATTTAGAATTTCTTAGAAACATTTGGGATAATGTAAGTACACAAGTCAACAAAAAATATAACATTGTTTTAGTGGTTTTTGAATATTTTAATCTAAAAATCCTACATATTTGTGCATTTAACTTGTTGCATATGTCAGATTTATTGCATGACTCGGGCAGAGAAAAGCTGTTGCTATCAAACATTGTTTGTCAGTCAGTGTAATGGTGAAGGGATAGATCAAATGGGCCAACTGATCAAAAGGTTTGCGAAGAAATTTCATGCTCCCTTGTAAAAGTATTTTGTAGTATTTTCAAAATACAAAAATACAGTAGTTTATTTTGATACATGGTGTGGCTGCTGTATTTTGTAGTTTATTTTGATACATTTAAAATTAAGGTATTTGGTATTTTATTTTAAATACTTCCACTAACATACGTAATAAATATATTACAAACTGTATAAGCATCGGTGTGTTCATTTATTTTCTTATGTTTTAATTATATCATAATTATTTATTTTTGTGTTGCGTTCAGCTTTCCTTTCTTTAACAGTTATGGAAAGACAAAAGGGACGTAACTCAGATTAAAACGCTGTTTCATACATTTTCATACCCATGCAGGAATTTTGATTCTTTTGACTTGCCGTACAACGCAAAGCGCCCAGAGCGTCACGCCCATTGTGTTATCAAAGCTTCTATTGGCCAACACGTAACTGACGTAGAAATTGCCCACCTTCCAGAAAGCAACAAATTCACTAGGCCAGAGTTGAAACGTTATACAACATCAATAAAGTACACAAAAGCAGAAGGCACTTCATCCAGAAGAAAGTCCAACGGAGCAGTCATGAATCCTGATATTAGCCGTGAACGTGAAAATGCATCTTTTAACCCGGAGATCCTTACGAACATACTGGACGGTGGTGCAGAAAAGACACGCAGGAGGAGAGAAATAGGTCAGCTGTAATCAGAATTATCTGATATCATCTGCACTTATTTATTTAATTATTTAATTAATTATTATTATTCTGTAAAAAACTGCATTTGTTTAGCCAAAACATTTTTTTCTTATTGTAAAAAAAGCTTTAGTGGCTGTAGTAATGCATTTTAGTTTTGCTTGTAGTCTTTTTAGGTGCATTCTTTGGCTGGGTTGACTCATGCACTTGATTGTTCTCATGCACTGAGCATGAGTCTCCTGTCTTTTCCATACTCCTGTGTCGTATACAAAGGAAAAAAAAAGAAAAGGGAAAAACAATAATCGAAAAACAGTCTTAACTTTAAATCTTAACTTAATAACTCTTAAACTAATTACTTATAAGGGCAGAAAGATAAAAATGTCTCAAATTTATTTATTGCTATTTTTCCAAAAATACAATTGTCATATTTGTTTCTGCAAACTATTAATGTGCTTTTTTCCCCAGTTGTTCAGTTCTCATGAAAATTACATGTATACCATTCAGATAAGAGAAATATTTCATTTACATTGAGGTCATTGGCCCTCTCACAGCTGCCATGTTACTCTTAAATAAAAAAATGGTGAGGTGATTCTTATTTGCAGGGATTATCATCACTATTTTCTCTTTTGCTTTCTTTTTTTTTTTTTTCTATTATAAATTGGGCATGTAGCCTCTTAAATATCTCTAATTATCTCCTATATCTTAAATTAATACCCATGTAAAAATAACCTGTACAGTGTATTAGTAAAAATGAACAAAAGATCCAGAGTCATTAGTGTAAAAACAGAATGTGGCTTTTCAGCCATTTATTTCTGTAGCTCCTCAAACAGAAACTTTTTTTTACACCAGCTAGTTTGAGACATTAAGGTAAAAGCTAGGTTAAACATGGCACTTATCACCTATAGTGCTTGCTTTATTTTTCTTCCCTAGAGTCTCTGGTTATTAGTGATCCAGACTTCCAGCATGAAGACCTGAACTTCCTCTCCCGCAGTGAGCGATACGATGCAGCAGTGCGCAAGAGTGCTCAGATGATTTTGAAACTGAGGGAATATGGTATCTCTGATCCAGAGGAGATTTACTCCTACAAGAGGTATGCATATTTGTCATGATTCAAGAAACTCTCTCAGTTATTGTATATGGATACTCTGTAACTGATGATGTTTAGAATATAGAAAACATTTGAGTTGTGAAGTTCATATAAAAAGATAAGACTACCAGTTAAATGTGTGGAAAAGTCTACTCATTCCTTATTATTACAATTTTTCCACTCTTTAAATTAATAGTCTTAACATATATGAAAGTAAGTTATTCCTTCATGAGTGCCCTGGTGTCTTTGTGACCTTTGTCTCAGCATCTTTGTAATCAAATGACATGCCATGTATGAATTACATTCTTGCTTCATAGTGCCCACATTGCATCCATCCTGCATTTGGAGTAAAAATGTTGTTTATTTTTCTATTTATTATTAGTTTTTATAATGAATGGACATCTTGTAAATGTGCATTAAGAAAGTGTCACATTACCTTATTTACTAATTGTTACATTGTAGATCTTTCACCAAAACTAGAGTATGATGTTGTAAAAATAGGCTTGTGAGTAGCATGAAAGCTAATCACACTTACTGGCAATGGCAAGTTCCAAAGTGTTTAAAGAGACAGCCTGAGCAAAGGTCTCTGATTAAAAGTGTGTCAAAGGTAATTGAAGCCAGTGCTACTGACTCCACTCATATTCTCAAGCTGAATAAGCTGAAGCAAATGAAGCTGGTTATTATTCACATTTAGGTGATTCAGACATGCTTGAAAGTTCACTTTTATACACGTTTAGCACAATGAAAATAGTTGCGTTAGCGTTAGCATCAACCAGTGCAGCCACTGTTGATAATTAGGTAAATTTAGTTAATTAATAAGTTTTTTTTCAAATGCTTACACACATTTTCAAAACTTTGCCTTTTTTTTTTTTTTCGAAACTTTATACACACAAATCCAAGAACTGCACACACAAAATGCAAAATGCCTCACATCTCTTGCAAAATGAAGCACTGCATTCAAAATATCACAAACACATCTTAAAAGCAAACATTTGTCTTACGTTGCAAACACCTTTGCCATAATATTCTATTTTTGGATATATCATATTCACACAGTTATTTAAAACCTAAAGCTCTTCTTTCATGAGCTCCTATGTACATTTCTGTACAAGATTGAAAGTAATTGGCAGAGAGATGTTGAAAAATTACGTTAACCACGAAAGCAAGATTGAAACCAAACCTTTTTTTTTTTTTTTACTGTAAGCATTTGTGGGTGTGAATACAGTATTACACAGAACGAAAAAAAAGAAATGCATCAACCATGTGTAGTTGGACAGAAACAATGGTTGTGTTTGAAAAAGGAAATTAAGATACTTAATGTTAGATTTTTGTGTGTTACATAGAGAATTGTGTGTTGTTTTTTGCAAAAAGTGTTTTATGAAATTGAAAACAGAGTCGAAGGCTGAGAATTAGTGTATGGTTTTGCAGATTTGGTGTGTGGTTCAGGTGTTTAAGTGTCAGGTTTCATAAATTGTGTGACAAGTAAGGATTTTGTGTCTAAGCAATTGAAAAAAAAAAAAAAAAACTGTAATAATTTAAACTAGGTCTGTATAAACATTTAAATATCGTTGCCTTTATAAACCAGTGTAAACTTATGTAACTACACATCTCCATGTATCTCTAGTTGAAGTTTGTCTGTTCCATCCTGCAGTGTTGCGAAGGGTGTGTATCAAGAGCCCTTTGGTGTCCATTATGTCATGTTCATGCCCACCCTAAACAGCCAGTGCACTGCTGAACAGCGCAAAAAATGGATCCCGTTAGCCGAGTCGTTCCATATGTTAGGCACCTATGCTCAGACAGAGCTGGGGCACGGTCAGTCTCTCTCTCCCAAACAATTATGACAAATGTACTTTCTTTATGTAGACCAAACTAATAGTGTTGTCCTTTTTGAGTTTAGAGTCAATGGTGCATATAGTTAAGTATGACCCTTGCAGGTGTTGACAGCTCAGTATGGTCATATTCTCAGGTTTAATGGTCTCCTAAAGTATAATGAATAGTTAGATGGCTAAAGTCACTCAATACTTGAAAATAAGTACTCCTAGTGTTCACCTTGCATTTTCCATCCCATCCTGTACATATTAGTCCACTTTTCTAAAACACATTTTCATCCTGACCTTATTTGCATAAAAACATTAATGTTTTTATGCCTGTAATGTTTATTTTGATTGCTAAGTCTGGTCCAGCTTTTTAGTATGAAATCTGTCACTTGCCTGTTATACAGTAGTTGATCCTGTTTTCTACTGTATGTAAATTAAATACATTATTTTGAGTTTTTTTTTTAACTAAAAAAAAATTTTTTTTTTATATCAACGAAAACTATAATTAGTAGAGATGTAAGACAGTAAGTTTGTATGAAGGAGGAAGCAGCAGGTTTTGAGAGAGAGTAATGGCGTCTTTGTGCAGAAGTGTCAGTTAGAGGGAAGAAATGTATCTAACTGGGAATATGGGACAAACAGGTCACCCTATTGTTTCTCTCTCGAAAGTTAAATTTCAGAATGTCATGTGAGAGACATTATAAAAACCATTTGATCGAGGCATTGACTATTTTTCTATTCAACACGCATGTGCATTAGCTCGAATTATAAATAGTTGGGTGATTTGAAATGTATTATTGAAACGATCTTGATTTTGTGCTTTCCCCATTTAAGTAGATGGTAGCTATATTGGTTTTTGTCTGTTGTCTTATATAGAAATAGCTGCCTGAGGTTAAGTTGATGTTTTATATACACATGCATTAAATGGACACTTTTGTAGGTGTTCTTCTTTCCCCTTTCCTTTCCCTCAGTTATTCATACTAAAAGTGCCATGTTTTTAAGATGCTTTGACTTGTGTTGTTGAGTAATGTAAAAGTAATATCAACATTCAACATCCATCTCTATCTGTTTTTGATCCAAGTGTGGATCTTGTATGAATGGCCCTATAGTCTGCAACATGAATGCTGTTTTGCCTTTTGCCATATAAACAAGGATGCAGCTTAAATACCTTTTTTAATGTGCTGCTGCTTTTTAAAAAAAATAAATAAATAAACTATGTGAGTAAACTCGTTGTAACTGATGAATGTTTTTATGCATTCTTTTTTTTTTTTTTGCCATTGAAGAGCATCTGTTTTAAGGAATAGTTTGTGCAGTTATTTTTACAGCATTATAATAATAATATTATTATTATTGGTTTGCAATAATAGAATTATTAATCATTATTAAATCTGATGTTTTTTAATCAGCTTCTGCATGACCTTTTTTTGTAATTTCTGTCCATTTTCTTTAATCCCATCCCTATTTATCTATATTCATAAAAACCCACATTCTTTTTCTGTCTTCCTTTTTATTTTTAACACTCCCTTGTTTGTTTCACTGCTATCTAAATAAATATTACACCTTTCTACTTGCATTTCTATCTCTTTCTTGCACATTTTCTTTTAAATACTCCGCTCACTTTGACCCTTGCCCTATCAAAGCTGTGTGCACCGAGGGCGTCCAGAGCCCCTTGACCTGCACTTGGGCATGTTCCTGCCGACGCTGTTGAACCAATCCTCACCTGAACAACTGGAAGCTTTCTTCATGCCAGCATGGAACCTGGAGATTATTGGCACCTACGCGCAGACTGAGATGGGGCACGGTAACAAATCTGGCAGCCTACCTGCATGCACATATTACTATACTGAGGCACTGGATTGCATTGGATCTGTACACTACAGAGCAAAATTTTTCCAAATTTTGTAGAAATTTATGCTTCAGCATTTCGAGAAAAGGGCAAATATCAAAGAGACAGAATGACATAAAGGATGGTTCCTAATTGTATGACACCAATGAGACATATTCACCTGTGGAGCCATACTTGACAGTAGTTTCTAACCAGCAGTGCCAGGCCAGCAGTCTCAGACTAGAAGTTTGGGTAGAACTGACGCCACCACTAACCCTAACCTCACTGAGGCTGTACGCTTTGCCTTAACTTCCATCTTGATACAGCTGGCCTGGTGGTACAGATGGTTCTGCGGCTTTGCCGTTGGATACTTTTGACAGTAACTTCCAAACGTGGAGCTGGAAGCTTAATGGTCTAGGGCTCTTTTGTTGGATTCAAGAGTCAGTGGCATCCTGAACCAAAAAGACTACCACAATATTTTCAAAGTAATGGCCAGCACATTCTCCTAATGTAAACTCCATCTACATGATTTGGGATGAACTAGGCAGAAAGGTGTAAACAAAGCAACACACAAATGTTTTTTCTAACAGTGTTTGGAAGACTTTTCAGAACAATGTTATAAAATATCCATTTTAGTATAAATGCCACAGGTGTTTTGCTGTTATTTGATAAGATAGCCAATTGACTCTCTAATTGATTATTTCTTATATGCTTTATTTTCAAAGTAAACTGCAATTTTTAATAAAATCTGAAAAAAAAAAAACAATTGTTTTTCAAAAAATTAAGGTAGGGTATCTGTTTTTCTTGCTGTCAAACACCTACAAGGGTTAGCTTAACCATGCTATTAGAACTTTTGAGCTTAAAGATTATGAATACTGTTACATACTGAACCACTAAGGGGATTAGAGTTGATTTGTAAGTGAATTTGCTCAGTCCCAGATATTTATTTAAATAATAGGCAATACTTGACTTTGGAACTGTATTAAATATGCATGAATTTCACTTTGATTTACATGTATTAGATCTCTAGTAACAGTTGTGTTACATGTATAATATCCTTCCAGGTACACACATTCGTGCTCTTGAGACCACTGCTACTTACGACCCTTCCACCCAAGAGTTTGTTTTGAACAGTCCAACAATCTCCTCTATTAAATGGTGGCCAGGTGGATGTGAGTAAGCCCTGCTCAAATCACACAATTTTATGTCAAATTTAAGATGGCACTGTGTACAACTGACTACATAACATTTATTTTTTTAATTGTTAATTTACTCTGTCTTTCTAGTGGGTAAAACCTCAAATCATGCTATAGTCCTGGCTCAGCTTTACACGCAGGGCAAATGTCATGGCCTACATGCCTTCATCACACCCATTCGCTGTATGAAGACACACATGCCACTGCCAGGTACAGAACCTTGAGTTGGTGTATGTCCCTAATGTTGTGATGATATATAGAGATACAGAATGGAGCATGTGTTTAAGGTTTATTTGAAAACTACACCTATGTTTGTTGGATCAGGGAACTAAAATCTGCAGGAATGTGGAACTCTAGGAGCACCCCTGGTGTTTGGCACCCCTGGTTTAAATGGACTGCAGTTGTTACAAAGTCACCAGATTATGGAATGATTGTTTGATCTTATCACAATTGTCACTTTGCACTAGATTTTCCAAACACGTGTTGCCTCCCAAAAATGGGAATTGTTTATCAATATGTACACCAATAAAATACATATTTTTATTGATTAGAAGTAGTTTTTTCTTGTTAATTGTTGCTCTGTGTAATTGGACCAAAAACCTATTAATTTGTCTTGCGCTGAGTCTATGCAATAGTGCAGTTTTAAAGATATTGTTTCAGATAATTTGTTGCAGTTTCAGTCTTGGATTTTAAAGCCAAATGACACTGCTATGGCAACAACTAAAAAAAAGAACAGACCAGACCAATAACATGTCAGGTTGGATGGTAAACATTGGTGGACAGCCATTTTAGGTCTCTCCAGAGATGCTCAATTGGGTTTAAGTCAGGGTTCTGGCTGGGCCATTCAAGAACAGTCACGGAGTTGTTGTGAAGCCACTCCTTCTTTATTTTAGCTGTGTGCTTAGGGTCATTGTCTTGTTGGAAGGTAAACCTTCGGCCCAGTCTGAGGTCCTGAGCACTCTGGAGAAGGTTTTCGTCCAGGATATCCCTGTACTTGGCCGCATTCATCTTTCCCTCGATTGCAACCAGTCGTCCTGTCCCTGCAGCTGAAAAACACCCCCACAGCATGATGCTGCCACCACCATGCTTCACTGTTGGGACTGTATTGGACAGGTGATGAGCAGTGCCTGGTTTTCTCAACACATACCGCTTAGAATTAATGCCAAAAAGTTCTATCTTGGCCTCATCAGACCAGAGAATCTTATTTCTCACCATCTTGGAGTCCTTCAGGTGTTTTTTTAGCAAACTCCATGTGGGCTTTCATGTGTCTTGCACTGAGGAGAGGCTTCCGTCGGGCCACTCTGCCATAAAGCCCCGACTGGTGGAGGGCTGCAGTGATGGTTGACTCTCTACAACTTTCTCTCATCTCCCAACTGCATCTCTGGAGCTCAGCCACAGTGATCTTTGGGTTCTTCTTTACCTCTCTCACCAAGGCTCTTCTCCCCCGATAGCTCAGTTTGGCCGGACGGCCAGCTCTAAGAAGGGTTCTGGTCGTCCCAAACGTCTTCCATTTAAGGATTATGGAGGCCACTGTGCTCTTAGGAACCTTAAGTGCAGCAGAAATTTTTTTGTAACCTTGGCCAGATCTGTGCCTTGCCACAATTCTGTCTCTGAGCTCTTCAGGCAGTTCCTTTGACCTCATGATTCTCATTTGCTCTGACATGCACTGTGAGCTGTAAGGTCTTATATAGACAGGTGTGTGGCTTTCCTAATCAAGTCCAATCAGTATAATCAAACACAGCTGGACTCAAATGAAGATGTAGAACCATCTCAAGGATGATCAGAAGAAATGGACAGCACCTGAGTTAAATATGAGTGTCACAGCAAAGGGTCTGAATACTTAGGACCATGTGATATTTCAGTTTATCTTTTTTAATAAATCTGCAAAAATGTCAACAATTGTGTGTTTTTCTGTCAATATGGGGTGCTGTGTGTACATTAATAAGGGAAAAAAAGAACTTAAATGATTTTAGCAAATGGCTTCAATATAACAAAGAGTGAAAAATTTAAGGGGGTCTGAATACTTTCCGTACCCACTGTACAGTCAAACCAAAAATTATTTAGACACTATATATATATATATATATATATATATATATATATATATATATATATATATATATATATATATATATATATATATATATATATATATATATATATATATATATATATATATATATAAATATAAATTAGAATTTGTATTTAAATATTATTATTCAGTTCGTTCTGCCCTGGTAACAAATTTTTTTTTCCAACTTGACAGCCATACATTTAGATAGACATTCGACATTTGTGTAGCGATATGATTTGTATGTGCATGTGTACAGAATGTAGTCCTCAATTAAGCCATTGTTTTCAAATCTGTCGTGTTTGAACAGGTGTAGTGGTTGGTGATATTGGCCCCAAATTTGGTTTTGATGAGGTGGATAATGGCTACTTAAAACTGGAAAATGTCAGGATTCCACGTGAGAATATGCTGATGAAGTATGCCAAGGTGAGCATATCCTGCACACACGGAAAGATAAAACTTTACAATTGTGTTTGCGCTTGTGTTTAGAGTTTTTATAAGCAAAATCAAGGAAGATCTCTAATTTTAATTATTTATAATTATGTGTGCTCATGTAAATTGAGTGGGTTCCAAAAGACTAGACAATCTAGTTTTAGGATTTTGAAAAGCAAAAAAATGTTAGGACAAAATAAATAATATTAAAAAGAATAAGAAAGATTCTAAATTATTTTTATACTAAAATAAATTTTGAAGAAAAAAATTGTCTGAATTCTCTGTTTCCACTGGAACATTCTCAAATGTAATTGCTTTACTTGGTGTGTACTTGTGTAGGTTGAGCCGGACGGTACATATGTGAAGCCTCCTAGTGATAAGCTCACATATGGCACTATGGTGTTTATTCGCTCCATGATAGTGGGGGAGTCAGCACGAGCACTCTCTAAGTCCTGCACTATTGCCATTCGATACAGTGCAGTCCGACACCAGTCTGAACTACGCCCAGGGTGGGTCTCTCTCTCTCTCTCTCTCTCTCTCTCTCTCTCTCTCTCTCTCTCTCTCTCTCTCTCTCTCTCTCTCTCTCTCTCTCTCTCTCTCTCTCTCTCTCTCTCTCTCTCTCTCTCTCTCTCTCTCTCTCTCTCTCTCTCTCTCTCTCTCTCTCTCTCTCTCTCTCTCTCTCTCTCTCTCTCTCTCTCTCTCTCTCTTTACACATTTGCTCAAACAAATATTACGGGGAAAAAATATTTTTAGGTGATTTAAGTAACTTTTCTTTTTTTTTATTTTAGAGAACCAGAGCCACAGATCTTGGACTATCAGACCCAGCAGTATAAACTATTTCCTCTGCTGGCCACTGCCTATGCCTTCCACTTTGTGGGGCAATACATGAGTAAAACATACCATCGCATCTCAGGAGACATTAATCAGGGTGACTTCAGTGAGCTGCCAGAAGTATGCAATTATGTTACAAAAAAATAATGTTCTATATATGTGTTCATCTTTTTTTACATGCTTGCATGTTTTGTAGCTAAATTTCAGTCTTCATTTATCTCATTTTTAATTTTTTATTTTTTTTATTTTTTATTATATCTTCCCTTTATTCTTTCTCTAGCTGCATGCTCTATCTGCAGGTTTGAAAGCTTTCACCACCTGGGCGGCGAATACAGGCATTGAGGTTTGTCGCATGTCATGTGGTGGACATGGTTATTCCCGCTGCAGCAGTTTACCCGACATCTATGTCACCTTTACGCCAACCTGCACTTATGAGGGAGAAAATACAGTAATGATGCTGCAAACAGCTAGGTAAAAATACCTGTTAACATTAACTGTTTCAAACTTTAGCACTATTTCGATGGAATTAACTCTTAAAACAACTTTGAGTTGCAATGAATATGTAAAATAGATTATGATATATGTCTGTGAATTCATGCAGTGATATGAGTGGGATTGAAACTAGGGTGTCAAAAAAAAAAAAAAAAAAACTAAATTCGAATCTTAAATATTACTTGTATTCAAATTTTATTTTAGTTAGAGGGAAAAAAAAGCTTTTGGCCTGTCTCCTGAGGCCACAAGAGGTCACAATGAGCAAAATATTATTCAAAGCAATGAAATAACATGACTGTCTGTAAAAAAAAAAAAATAAAATAAAAATTGCATACATTTTAAACTAAGTTTAAAAATCAAGTATAATTTAGTAAATTACATAAACAATTATGAACAAAACGGCATGTAAAATGTGTTCATTTTGAAAATCGCTGGGATCATATTATCTACACACATTGTCGAACAGGGCACTGTAGATTAACCCATATGTTTCTGCTAAAGGGTTAGTTCACCTAAAAATGAAATTTCTGTCATTACATACTCACCCTTATGTCGTCCCAAACCCGTAAGACCTTCATTTATCTTCGGAACACAAATTACGAAATCCGAGGGTATCTGATTTTAAGACATAAACACTAAAGCGTTACAACGAAAATAGCATAGCAGTATGACGGGACAGACGAATTTGTTGAATAAAGTCGTTATTTTTGTTTTGTTTTTGCGCAAAAAAAGTATTCTCGTCGCTTCATAATAAGGTTGAACCACTGTAGTCATGTTGACTATTTTATCAATGTCTTTAATACCTTTCTGGACCTCAAAAGGTGCAAATGTCATTGCTGCTTATGTGTGGATCAGATACCCTCGGATTTCATCAAAAATATCTTAATTTGTGTTCCGAAGACAAACAAAGGTCTTACGATTTTGGGATGACATTTTTGCATTCAAATGTGAATTTTTATTTTAAATTCTATGAATATTTGAAATTCAAATTTTAATTTTACAGCCCTAACTGAAACCTGGTTTTGGGGATGAAAATTGACATAGAAAACAGAGATGCCAATCCTGTCAGTTTGTTAATGCCATCCCAGCCATTAAGAAACAGGATAGGATTGTCATTTCTGTAGTTTTTTTTTTTTTTTTTTTTTTTTTTTACTAAAGTTGGAGTGTCTGTTTTGTGGATGTAGGTGTTATGGAAGGTCATCATTTGTACATCACAGAACTCATTTAAAATTAATGAGAAATGTGTTATAATGTTATGTATATAATTGAGAACCATACCTGACTAAATCAAATAAGTTAATAATCAAATAATGTTTTGTTGAGCCAACTTTAAAGTTCCTGTGTCATATTAACCAGACATGTCTTTAGCATGCTAACATGCACAATTGCTGGTTAGTATGACAAATGACTTTAAATTAAATTTGGCTAATAAGAAGAGACTGGTGTCAGTGCTGACATTAATATAGTTGTCACTTACAGAGTGAAGCAACTGAACTCACACCATAACTACCATATCTGTCATGTGGTAAATTACTTCCTGTACAAAAAAACTTTTTTGACTGATAATGTGTGCGGTAGCTAACAGTTTTGCACTCGCCTGGTCTAGGCCAGGCCATATTTGTGCCTGGGTATAACAGAAGGTTGTTTCAAAGACTGAGAGTCTGGAGAGACTGGTTTCAAGTGACGAGGCAGGTGCTTATGGCACGATAGGAGTGACTGCTGACCAGAGACAATACAATGAGTAATTTGCCATATTTAGGTCTCACGAAATGGGTTGTCCACTCAAGGGATAATATGCAGTGATGAAATCTTGAGAGAGTAGCAGTGACGCGTAGGCAAGGAGCTGATCTCCACACAGACTGATGTAATCTGTCAGCATGGAAGCACAGGAACACAGGAGAGTCAACAAGTCTAGTTGACAGAGAGAGACAGTGGAAAGATCACAGGACTGTGCAAAAGGTGAAACAGTTCCCAACACAGGAAGCGTAGAATCATAGACAGAGAATAATCCAAAATGGGAACATTAAAGAGACTCTAGGCAGGGAAGGAAACTGCAACAATAAATGCAGAAAAATCCAACAAGAAAGAATACTAGACCGTCTAGGCAAGAATAAATCTCTTACTTTTCACAGGTAGACTGAATGCAGAGACATGAAAAATAATAACAACAATACTAGAAAATACTAACTGGAGAGGGAAAGCGATCCAATTAAAAAAAAAAAAAAAAAAAAAAAAAAAAAAAAAAAAAGTAATTAAGGTCAATGAAATAACTCAGATCAGGAAGTAAAAGTCATATATACAGGTAGAAAAACAGACACAAAATGACTAACGAGGCTGATCTACAACCGGCACCCTAATATGCACAGCTTCCAAACAAATGTCAATAAGTCACTACCTCACCACAGTGACTGGGAGTTTAAGAGAAAAAACAAAGAAAAGAAAATTGTGTGTAAGCTGTTGAAATTGGACATTATAATGGCAGCAACAGAAAGTTTAAAGATGGGGAAACAGGAAACCTTTAAAAATAAACAGTTAACTATCTGGGGTTTGAGGTATATTTTGGGCCCCAGAAATGTTTTGACAAGCCCTGATATTTGTGCATATTTCAGTTACTTATACATTTTTTAATGGCTAAAAGTCTGATTACACTTTATTCAGTAAAATGGTTCTACAATAATATGTGAGCAGAATGTATGTAAAAGTTTGTAGTTTTTGAGAAAATCAAGTTATTTCTTTGTTAGTAAAATATACATGTATATATATTTAAGCCACTGAAGTAAAGCCATAAAACACATACTGAACATTTGTTCACAAGACTTGAGCACAAGACTTAAGCAGTTTTCATTTCCTATTCCATTGAATAACCTAAAATGTTACCTAAAAAGGTACAAATCCTAAACTGCAAGAGGTTAAAGAAACAAGTGCAGTCTAGTCTTTTTCTAGATAATTTGTTTTCAGTTTCCAAGTGTTTTTAAATTGATCTTGAAATGGTTCAAATCTACATTAATGTTATTCACAAATATTCAACGAGATGATTTCCATGTATCTCAGTGAACTAATTGATTTGTACAAACAAACTTATATTACCTGTCTTCTGTTAATTAGGTATTTGGTGAAGAGCTACAAACAAGCATGGGCAGGACAGCAGTTGACAGGCATTGTTTCTTACTTGAATGAACCTCAGAACAGAATACAGCCCCATTCTGTGTCCTCCCGGCCCACTGTTGTCAGTATTAATGACCTGGCCTGCCTCGTGGAGGCATACAAATTCAGAGCTGCAAAGTAAGTTGGATCCAGGAAGACATATAATATATTGTGATAGATTTTGTGGTACATTTTTGGCAGGTTGTAAAATGTGCCATAGATAACAGTACTGTTAAAAACTTGCTCGCATAGAATTTTTTTCAGTGACTGAGAATGTTTTTGAAAAATGCTCACAGGTTAGTTGAAATTGCAGCTAAGAACCTCCAGGCAGAGCTACAGCACAGCAAGAGCAATGAGGACGCCTGGAACAACAGTTCCATTGATCTAGTCCGAGCATCTGATGTGAGCCTTCTTAAACATAACCTCTGAGTAATAATATTAGCACAGGGGTATCTAATCTGGAGGGCCACTGTCCTGGAGGGCCACTGTCCTGCTGGATTTAGTTCCAACTCAAATTAAACAAACCTGAACCAAGATAGAGGTCTTTAGGACATGGGCTGTTGCCCGAAAGCTTAGGCATCTGACTTGTTGCCTAGATCAGGCATTGAAGGTGCCTCCGAAAATGATCTCAAACAGCTTCTGAGGCATCATAAAGGTCTACAAACAGAAAGCTTTGGTCATAACCAGGCCTGGCACTATGAGGGAGCAAAAGGAGGATCTGATTGATTTATGCCGCCTCAGTTTCAATTTGACCACCCCCACACTTCCAGGCAGGAATGTTATGACAAGTTGTAGCTAACCTTTGCAGGACGTTGGCCCTCCAAGACCAGGATTGACACTCCTCTGTTAAAACAAATTCTTAAACAGAACCTTTTAAACAATTGCTTCAATATACGAAACCTATTAAATTATTTCATCATAGATGATTTGTACACATTCAGCTGTGCAGAAATTATTTGTTTGGAGCTGTGTTTTGACTAATTCCTTTTTTTTTTATTTTTTTTTTTTATTCTCTCTCCACAGGCTCATTGTCATTATGTGGTAGTGAAGCTGTTTGCTGCTAAACTGAGTGAGATTGGGGATACGGCTGTCCACTCTGTGCTTAGCACTTTGGCTCTGCTTTATGCCCTTCATGGAGTCGCACAGAACTCTGGAGACTTTTTACAGGTTATATACCAATCACATGGAACATGGAGAGTGTCCGTTTGGCTCACTTTTTGCAAGAGAGTCTGCGCAATTTACATCTCCTCTGATGATTAAGCATGCATCTCAATCAGCTCCCTAGTTCAGTAGTCAGGGGCATTGATCAGGGAATCGGCCACATTAATTTACACGCAGGGTAAAAGATTGTTATGAAGAATATCATGAAATTAAATGCATTTGCAAAGCAGGAATAAACAAGGAAAGTAAGGCAACAGGAAGGCAACTGAAAGAAAATGTCTGACTATATCAGTGCATGTGAATCAAACAAATAGGCCTTATAATTTATATAGTTTCACAAAGACCTCAAAAGAATACATGTAAGCTTAACCTGTTTTAAATGTATATATTAATGCATGTATTATATTTATTTTAATTTAAAAGCAAAGTTTAATATTGTCAATTAATATAATTATATGAATATATTATATAAAATTATACATAAATATTTAAACAATATAAATATAATAAACAATTAGCAGCAAAAGATGAGCAATTTTGTCTCTAAAATGTTTTCACTATAAACTGATTTAATTTGGAGCGAGAGATACAGGGGGAGTGGCTTTATTGCATCAGATACATGTCACTTTACTCACAGCTGATTGGTCGAGTTTTGGTTTGCGATCTCTAACCCAGAATAAAACCTGCTCCGTGACAAACATATATATCTGGTGAGCTTTGAAATTGATTTGTCTGAAACTAGGGCAGTGACAGTGGACTTTTAGAGCTTTCATGTTTGCATGAATTCCGACTGCTGCCACGCATATACTTAAGACCCCATTAAGTCGAATTTGTGACATTTAGTCTATTATACCTTTGAGCAGTGTATATGCAAGTGTACTCCAAACATTTGACAAGATTCTTTTGAAGCTGATACACACGTTTACAGTCTTTATATTCTGGTAAAACAGACAAAAATTAGTTTATGTCTTAAGAGTTATCAAAAGTTTTTGTCTAATACAATGCTGTCTAGAAAGATAATGTCCTATTCATGGGTTGAGCCCTGTCTCGTGGTTCACAGGGGTGCCCTGCAGATGTGCAGTATGCCGCTGGACATGGAGACAGCTGTTCCTAGATAGAAACGAGCTGCAAGTTTAGCATATATGTTCTGGTGTTCCTGATCATATTGTTCTTCTTTGTCAGGCTGGTCTGCTAAGTGTTCCTCAGCTGGCTCAGATCTCACAGAGGCTGAAGGGTCTCCTCTCAGAGCTAAGGCCAAATGCAGTGGCTCTGGTTGATGCCTTTGACTACCGTGATGAGATGCTTAATTCTGTTCTGGGGCGATACGATGGCAACGTCTATGAGCACATGTTTGAGTGGGCCAAGAGATCGCCTTTGAACCATACTGAGGTGTGTATACAATGCATTTGATGTCTGTGAAAATTTAGTCTTTAGAAATGTTTATGTATTGTGTATTCATATCTGGTGATCATTATAGAATGCAATGACAAATTGTGTTGTGCAAGTTAAAAACTTTAATTTGTCAAATGATATTACAAGAACTTTGATACATATTTATTATTTTCTTAAGGTGCATGAGTCTCACCACAAGTACTTGAAGCCCCTACAGTCCAAATTGTAAGCAGTGCATTAATGGGAGAAAGGGAAGAGTCAGTCCAAGACAACTTATACCGTTAGCTCCACCACCTCAAGATTTCCTTGTCATCTACTGTAGAAAAGGACCTTCTATTCATCCCATGAAAGGATTCTGCTGTCAGAGATGAGATTATTTTTGATTAATTTTAAACGGATATGGTTCCATTATGCATTCTAATTATTTAGAGCAGTAGACCATGATTGCTTTCTCTGTGCACTTAAAATAAATGATCATTTCAAGTGAATCCACATTCATTACTTTTTGTAATTGTTTAGATTATTGGTAACACTTTACAATAAGGTTCATTAGTTAACATTAGTTAACTACATTAGTTAACATGAACTAATAATGAACTGCACTAATACAGCATTTATTAATCTTTGTTAATGTATTAGTAAATGTTGAAATTAACATTATTAAAATCTTAACATTAGTTAATGCACTGTGAACTAACATGAACAAACAATGAACAACGTTAACGAAGATTAGTAAATATAGTAAAAAATGTATTGCTCATGGTTAGTTCATGTTAATACATTAACTTAATGTTTTACTAATTAACCTTACTGTAAAGTGTTACCAGATTATTTGTATGTAATTTTTGCTTAATTTGTCTCTCTAAAGTAAGTGATGTTACAATAAACATAGTCCTGATCCTTCAAAATCAAACCATATTTGTATGAATTCCAAAATTCTCTGGGTCACAAACTTCAAATGAAATACTAAAAGTGAATGTTGCACTATGAATACTGTGAGTAACTTTTGAGTTTGAAATGCTATTTACTAAATAATTAAATTTTTGAGGGTCAGACATACACACCCTTTTAAAATCATGCCTTAATGAGACCTCCAGACAGAAATGTTTAAAAAAAAAAAATCAAAATCAGTGTATTGGTTATATTGCAATGATTTATACTATTTACATAGTTATACTAATCTGTGACTAGATAATTTTTTTTTTTCACATTGTTATTTCAACTCTTATGCTACATTTTAATAAAGGAAAAATATAACATTTACATTGTGTAAATGGCAAAGTATCTTATTCATGAATTTAGGTAGTGGAATTTGCATTTCTGTTTACAATTAAAATATTTACATTAAGTTAATTATAAACATACATCAAGAGCATATGGTAAACACTGAAGCTTGTGTATGCCTCAAGCTAAAACAAATCTCATTAGTACGTTTGAGTTTTGGTGCTTACCATATGTGATGTGCTGTGTTGATTATTGTTAGAATTAAGTTAAAGCCTAAATTACATGTGTTCATCATATGAGCTGATTGAATCTCTTCACAAGACTATCCTTTTAGGGGGTTATTTGGTATATAATTTGTGTTTCTTTCTGAAGCGAGCAGTGTTGAAGGTTTTCGCTTTTATAATCATTTACTAATGGGTTGTCTGAAGCAGTAGCTACCTAGTTACATGCTGTAGCATTTTGATAGTGAATCTATTAGTAAGTAGTTAAAGTAAGATCTATTGGCCATGTTTGAGACTGAAGGAGAAGGTTGGAGAACGGAAGTACACAATGATTCCCTGAGGGCCAGGCTGGGTATGAATGTCTGGTCAAATGAACTGACTCCAGTATTCCAAGGATTATCTTTTTCTCTGATATCTTGGTGATTGGCTCAGAGTACTACAACTGGTCACTTGACATCACAAGCTTTTTCCAGTAGCCCCTCACTGCAGACCACTCGAGATCCAGGGGGCAGAGTCGGGTAGGTTAAAGGGATAGTTCACCCAAAAATAACTGCAACCGCTGCCGTCTGTCAGTCAAATAATAGGAGTGAATGGGAACTTCTACTATAAGAGTAAATAAAACTTGCTTAGACAAATCCAAATTAAACCCTGCAGCTCGTGGCGACACATTGATGTCCTAAGACATGAAACGTTCGGTTTGTGCGAGAAACCGAACAGTATTTTTTTTATTATTTTTTAGCTCTAACTCGGCAGCGGTTGCAGTTAAAAATCATCATTTGTGTTCTACTGAAGAAAAAAAAGTCACCTACATCTTGGACGCGCTGGGGGTAAGCAGATAAACATCAAATTTTCATTTTTGGGTGAACTATCCCTTTAAGGGATATGTAAAGTGGGAGGAGTTGGATCCAGATCCAGGGGGTGGAGATGGGTAGGTTTAGATCCAGGGGGTGGAGACGGGTAGGTTTAGGGATATGTAAAGTGGGAGGAGTTGGATCTATCTATAATAATCGATATTTCTCTGTACTCGTCTGTCATCATGCATTTTTTAACACTTTAACAACTTCTGGCATCCTCTGTGAAGTAGACTATCGATGCTGCCGTAAAATGCCGTATAGCCTTTAGACCAGGATGCCTCATGACACCTTAAAATGTTGCATAGGCAGCTCACTGGAATTTGTAACAGTTTGTTTGTTTGTTTGTTTATTCGTTCATTCGTTCTCGATTAACTCTAAATTCACTATTTAATCAAAAATATAAAGAAGTCTGTAAGCTGGGCTGTCACTGTGATCCAGTGGTGTATATGAGCGTAGTACTCTCCCATTTCCCATTCGACGTCATGTAGGAAACGCAGCAGGAAGGGAGGAGAAATGAACCCGGGCTTTTTCTTAACACTCGTTCCCTTTCATAAACATAATTTAAGCATAACAGCAACTAACTACACATAAAATTACAACGTTTAAATACTTTTTATTATGGTTAAACGTCTTTTAAATGAGTGCCGAAAGATCCGGATTGTCCTGCTGTGATGTGTAAATGAAAGAAAAGAGAAACGCGTGGAGTACTGGAGCCCACGGACAAGAAGAAAAAGATTCACTAGTGTCTTAGTCAATGGAGCGCTTCTGGAGGACGTGCACTCACTTATCTGTTAGGTGAGGCAATACTAATGGACCATGATACTTTTTGTGACGAGGCAATGCTACTTATATATAAATGTCTGTTTAAAAAAAAAAAAAAAAAAAAAACTCACGCCTGCTTGAAAATCGAGTAACTTTTTTCTTTTGTATTTGTGAATTGCTTAGTGTCGAGGAAGTGGTTATGAAATAGAATCAAACGGTTTCAGATAATATAATACAACGTGACAACGCGTCAGCTACTATGAGTGGTAAAAGTAAAGACAATGTAACATTACATGAGTGCCACACCATGAACAATGCAGTACAATACAGTAAAATATGCCCACGTGTTGCATAGTAACGCCTATAGAGCAGTGGATCTCAACCCTTTTTCATTTCAAGGCCCACCCATTGTCCACAACAATATTTGAAATGCCCATTTACCCCCCTCACAATTTTCTACCCGATTTAGAGCTTGGCATAACTTGAAAGATGTGTATAACCTTTAGAAAAATATCCAAATATGAGACATATCTTGATTTTAAGATATTTTGGCTTATTTTAATGATTATTTTGTCTTATTTTAAATAATTTAAAGTCATCTTGAGGCCCCTCGTAGAACAGTATATAACTACTCCAAAATATAGTTGCAGTTCTATTTTAACAAACTTGAAGTGTCAGGAAATTTCTGCTAGACCACAAACACCAGCTGAAGAGAGAAACAGGAATCGCATTACTTGATGTTCTTAGATAAAATCAACTGACCCCTTTAGTTTGATTCTCTTGTCATCTTAAAGTAATTTTAAATGCTTTTAACAGGTTTTTACTTGTAGATGTAAATCAGATATGTCAAACAGATTTAGGCAGGCTCATCATGTCATGGCATGTCTGCTGGAAAACAAGGATTTGGTCCATACTAACTTCTTAAAATGTCTGATCATATAAGGCTTATCATTGTGTTCATCATGCTCAGAATCATCACTTCCAGAGCTGACTGATCATCCCAGACAAAAAGTCAATCATGTACTGGCTTTTCATAGTCAATATTTTCTAAGTTTAATACATTCTCTATAGTTATACCGTTACTTTAATAATTTAGCCTAAGGATGAGGAAGCTGAGGAATGTGTACTGGGTTTTCCTTATAGCAAGTTCAGACTTGCTCCTCCATTGAACAGAGAGATACAGTTAATTAACAACAACAACAACAAAAAAAAAGTTGAAAAAGTTTTTTATTTTGTGAACTGGAGCAAAGTGTCTAATAACTTGGTTTACTGAGAGGCATCCCACTTAATGTGAGGCTAAATCAGTTTTTATTTGGCTACTGACCTGACTGTAGTCTTCATCTCATCATGTAAATGCACATGATTTTAAACATATTGAATATTGTCAGTCACTGACTTAAATTTTTTAAACAAAGATATTGACATTTTAATGAGGAAAATGCAAATAAATAAAAAATAAAAATGACATTTTCTATTATTAAATATTTCATTGCCTACTTGCTTAATACTAATATATAGTATTTAGCCAGACATTGAGTAATATAAAAAAATCTTATGTTTTGTCTATGAAATGAAAGTCAGTGTCCAATATTGTTTTGGACCCATTCGACTTTCATTGTATATACAAAACATTATTATCAAAATATCTTCTTCTGTTGTGTTCAACAAAAGAAGAAATGACATACAGGTTTGGAATAATGAATGACTTCTATCCTTTGTCATTTGTCATAGTGGCTTTAGACAGAATGTCCAAGTAGCTCTTTTTAACAAGGAAAGTGGATAGTTATTTTTAAATTTCAAACACAAAAGTATCTAAAAAATAGTCCATATGACTTTTGCGCCATAGTCTTCGTATGTAAGCTTTGTGTAAGTATTGTGCACCAGCCATGTGGACCATTTCTATGATGCTTTTTGCTTTTTGGGTGGAAAACTGTCCAGCCATCGGTTTGTTGCCCAGGAGGTATATGTATATGTGACTAGACTATTTGCTACCACTGACAAGGTTTATTCACATCTTTTTTTTTTTTTTATAAACATCTTGAAAGGATTCTCTGCTCCTGGCCTTTAATAGCACTTATTGTAATGATCCACATGGGCCTTGTAGTCATCACATCTTTACAGTATTTTGCAACTTTGCAAGAAAGGAAGCTGACATTTGAGCAACAACTGTTACTTAACAATGAATGCAAGAGAAATGCATCATGTGGACAAATACGTGTTACTGATATGAACATAGATTGAAATCTTAATATGTTATGTGACATTTCTTTTTATTATACTCTTACAGATTTGCTAGGTAGGGCACTTCCATATAGCCATCAAATCATAAAGTTCAATTTCAAACTACAGTATAAATTCAGATTATATGCTTGTTCTTTTTGTGCTGTATGAATGAAGCTCTCTAGTGGTGATTGAGTTGATCTTGGTTTTTGTGCATTAATGTACATGTTTTTACTTTGTGTGAACAGATGAAAAGATGCTTTTAACCTAAAATTAATGCTAATTAATCAGAGTTTTGTCTCTGCATGCTGTGTTTTTTTATTTTGTGAACTAGAGCAAAGTGTCTAATAACAGGGTTTACCGAGAGGCATCCCACTTCATGTAAGGCTAAATAAGTTTTTATTTGGCTACTGACATAACTGCAGTCTTCATCTCATCATATAAATGCACATGATTTTTAAACATATTGGCCTGGTTTCACAGACAAGGTTTAGGCTAAACCAGGATTAGGCCTTATTTCAGTTAGGGTATTTAAGTAGCTTTTATAAACATGCTATAGAAAAAAACATTACTGGTGTGCATCTTGAGACAAAACAATGATACTGATATATATATTATGATTTGTACTGATATATATATTATGATATATATTATGATATATATATTATGATTTCATTGCAAGTTGCTTTCAGTTAAAACAGCTCAAACGCGCATTTTAGTCTGGGACTAGCTTAAGCCTTGTCTGTGAAACCAGGGGATAGTCTATTGTCAATCATTGTTAATATCTTTGTTTAAAAATTTAAGTGAGGTTTTAATGAGGAAAATGCGGAAAAAAAAGAAAAGGATTTTGTCATCAGAAATGAACTCTTCAGCATTTCATTTTTATTACAGTGTGAAAGATGACTGTTTTGATTTGGTCATAACTACTTCTTTTGTATGTTTAACAGAAAGACTGCTCTGAAGATGAGTCAGTGAGTTACTGTTCCTCTTGCTGTTCTAGAAAACAAGACAAACAGTGGTTCCGTCTGACATAGTAAGTGTGATATTTTAATGTTAGTCTCTGGTGCTCCTATACTAACTTGCAGGTTTACTGTTGTGTAAAATATAGAAATTTTTTCCCCCTCTACCTTCAATCCTTCAGTTGACCCTTTTCACATTTCTGGGTTTCTTATAGATGTCATCATAGATGGGTAATCTTCTATAGGGGTGAATTTTGAACTTTTCATTGTGCAGTCACTGATAATGTGAATTTAAGAGAGTGTAATTTCACTGCATGTGAGCCATAAAGAATTGTTTGCTAATATTTAACATCTTTTAGGACTGGATCAAATCGTAAAGCAGTCTGCAGTTGTGAAATATTCAGTTCTGTACAGAGGAAGTGACAACTGAGCTTTTTTCCATAATTTGGTTGACCAAAGACTTTTATCAAGAATTTAAGTTCTTTATGCTTTTCTGCTTGTTTTCTCAGTAGCTGGTTTAGTAGTGACATGTAGTATTTGTAGTATACAAAATTATATGCAGTGTATACAGAACCGAAATGAACAGCTAGTTGTTAATGACATATTTAAACTCTCTCTCTTCTGTATGCGCTGTGCATGAAAATCACAAGGAAGGAAGTACGAGCCTTGACTCATTCATTTTGCCAAATCTTGCTAGAAAAAAAATGCAAACAAGAACACACCCATAATAAACCTAAATAGGTCCAAATGCTTTATAGTGAAAATAAGGCCAAAATATCATGACCCACAATTGGCCTTTTATTAACTCCATAAACTGTGTTGCTTTATGAGGCAAGCTCAAAAAACTACCAAAAATGCTTATAATAAGTCGATATAACACTGCAAGTGAGTGCTCTGCGAAGTAGCCTTCCAAGTATAAATAAAACACAACGCTTCTGTCAACGGTGGTTTGTTTAAAATTGTCAAACATAATGAGCCTTTGGTCGCTGCAATATTACTTTGTTCAAAGATAGTGTATACCAAAAGCTTGAGATGCCAGCAAGTTGATATGGTTTTACCATGTTATCAGTCAACGCTATTTTATTATATTACCAAAACTCATCATACACTGATAACTAGTACTGATAAGTACTGATAAATCAAGTGCGCTAACAAGTAGAAAATAACAAAATAGACCATATAGTTCAGTGAGTTGTTGACTCAAGAATAAATGCAATTGGATCGGTCCAATTCACTAATGAATTGTTCGGTGCAGCTTGCAAATCGATTAAACTGGTTAATTCAAAAGAATCAGCTCGTTCACGAATTGGACACTGCTATCTTGTCTCAGAGTGGGTGACTATTTCATCAGTTAAAAAAAAAAAATGAGGAATGACATGCTTTATGAAATGTCATCCAAGATGGCCATGTCCTTCTTTCTTCAGTCGAAAAGAAATTAACGTTTTTGATGAAAACATTCCAGGATTATTCTCCTTATAGTGGACTTCATTTGACCCCGAATGGTTGAAGGTTAAAATGACAGTTTCAGTGCAGCTCGGCTCCAAAGGGTTTTAAACGATACCAGACGAGGAATAAGGGTCTTATCTAGTGAAACGATCGGTCATTTTCTAAAAAATGTTTTAAAAATATATACATTTTAACCATAGACGCTCATCTTGAACTAGCTCTCTTCTTCTTCTTCTCTATTAGAATTCTGGCAGTGTAGACGCTGCTAAGAGTATTACTGCCCTCCACAGGTCAAAGTTTGAAATAACTGTTATATGCTTGCATTAGCATATTGTATATGACAATTTAATAAATTATCAGGAAATTTTTATTTGAAAATGGACTAATCCGAGACATTGGACATCCGAGATGATTTGACAGATGCCAGATCTTCTAATCATGATAAATGATCTCAGGCTAATTTGTTTCTTCAAACTAATTTGCATATTTGATTGAAATATCTGGACTTATAAATGGAAACAACCAAAATGACATAAGTAATAATGGATAATTGAAATGTGTACTGTTTGTTACATGATTGCCAATTAATTCCGTTATTTCACAATTTCTAGTAGGCTATTTGTACAGGCTTTACATTGTTATTTCAAAGTTGTAATTGAAAATTAGCAATTCATTTAATTTTACCTGTGAGAAATAAATTTGTTACGTGACAGCATTAATTAAAGTTTGACAGCACATCAGACAGCATTTTTTTAAGTTATCTGCAAGTTATCTGCATCTCCTGCACTGCATCAAGCCACTCCCATAATAGCTGTCAACATTTAAATTAATGCATGGCATAGACTGACTGTTTAACATGCAAATGAAGATTTGACCAATGAACTCATGGCTTGATTGGACTCTTGTCTTGTCAAAAGTGATAAGACTTCAGTTTTATGGACATTGACATCTTTGATATTATTTTAGTCACTGTTGCTAGCTACGGTTACTGATAAGACAATACGGGCTTGACTCACATTGCACATTCATACAGGCAGTATTCGAGATGCTACTGTAAGTTTCTGTGTGAATGTCAAGACTCACAAAAACTGACGGTGTGAACATAGCCAATGAATATTCACAGTTTTGCCCACATGGAACTTGGCGGGGCTGTCCACATTCTCCTTTACTGTTCCCGGCTCAAATGTTTGATTTTGTTAATATTTTTTCTATAGAAAGACAAACATAAATAATGATGAAAGCCAAAATATTAAATGTCACAGATGTATATTTACTGAGTAATCCACTATTTTGTAGAGGGGGGTCAAAATGACAATTTTCACCTGAGATCTGGAGCTGCTTTACAGAGGTGTAAAAATGACTTTAGAAAGATGACAGCATCATTATTATAGTAGGTCTATTAGTAAAATCTGTTGACTTTAGCAGTCTTTCTTTCATTATATGCTAGTGATCATTCAAAAATGCATGTTTGCATGTCTGTAAAGGCAGGAACACACCAAGCCGATAGTCGGCCGTCGGGCAGTTTTTCGTCAGTTTTCTCAGTGTGTTCCGCACTGTCGGCTGAAGTTGGTCCTTGTCTGCTTTTTTTCTGCCAATTCAACATGTTGAATCGGCGTCGGAGCTTGTCAGTCCCTTGGGCCATCTGGTCATTCTTATTGGCTGTTCAGTTACTGCCACCTTCTGGTACGGAAAGGCATTTCATCTTACGCAGACGCAGAACGGACGTGCTACTTGGCCGTCGGCTGTCGAGCGTCGGTTTGGTTTTGTCACCACTAGTTCGTTGGCATCGGCTTGGTGTGTTTCTGCCTTAACTCAAGAAGATATTAAAGATATCGTAATATCCTTTTAGATTCTGGTTCTTAACTAGTGGTCAAAAACCAAATGTGGGTCACTTAGCATATAGCTGGTACTTTTTTCTTTTACAGAGGAATATCTAAAGAACAAATAATGTTAAAACTAGAAATGTATCTCGTGTTTTTCTGTCAACTCCATTGCATAGAACAGTGTTTCTCAACTCCAGTCCTCGGGACCCACTGCTCTGCACATTTTGTATGTATCCCTTATTTAACACACCTGATTTAGATCATCAGCTCATTAGGAGAGTCTGCATGAACTGAACTGAGTGTGTCATATAAGAGAGACATACAAAATGTGCAGAGCAGTGGGTCCCGAGGACTGGAGTTGAGAACCACTGGCATAGAAGATACCTGTCTGGGTGCCATAAGTATTCATTTTCCAAAGTTTGCATGCCTGTAAATTTAAAATTCAAGATAACTTAATATCCTTCTAGATTCTCATTCTTAATAAACTTTCCTTTTGAAACCTTAATTTTCAAGGCCCTGTATAGTTTAGTCCCATAGATATGGGGATCACAATGCAGCTCCATGTTCAAATTGTTCAATTTTACCAATTTTCAGTGATCAAAAACCAAATGTGGTTCAATCTGCACACGGATGATACTTATTGCATTTAAAGAGGAATGTCTAAAGAATAAATAATGTTTAATCTAGAAATGTATCTTGTTTGAAAATGGTTAAGTGTATTATACAGTACCTCAGGGATGATGTGTTTTTGTAGGCCAACCTGGAAGTTAGTGGCGCACGGGTTCCCTCGATCGAAAGCCTATGCATTTTTCCCATAGACTTTTGGAAAATCACAAAAAATAAGCTCTGTGTTTAACAAAGGGTTATGACACACGTTTTGTCTATCAAGATAATCTTTACAAGTTACAGTTTTTTACAGACGCTAGGACACATTTCTCAATACTTAGGTCACTTTTGCAAAACTCTTCACACAGTTCTCCTAACCAACTTTCAGCTTGGCAAAGCAGTTCATTTCACATTCAAAATGCACTACAACTACCAAAACACTTTATTCAGGTCTCAAATCAACTCATTCTTCCAGAACACTAGCAAAGTTTGACAGCCGACAAACACACTTTGTCACCCACAAAACAGTGACCTAAAAAACACTAACAACATGTAGCATTATACAATGTTTTGTGTAAAACAAGGACACATTTCTGTTTATAATTCACTGCAATATATGTTACTGGAATAAATCAGACATGATGCAGAATTCGTCGAGATTTTAAGTCGTTTATTTATTTTTATTTTTTTGCACTGAGTAATTCCAAAATACAAGAATTTGTATACACACCATCCACTGATACAGATACAATTCAATTGTTTTTATAGCATTTAATTTTAAGATTTAAAATATATTTCATTAAAATATTACTGTAGGAATGTAGCAAATTACTGTCTTATTCAGTTTTGTATTATGTTATTGTTTTGAACATAAGTTTAACAGTTTTGAAAACAGTATGTAAGCATGTGCAAATTGGCATGTACGTACAAAGAGTTTTGGCAGTTGTTGTGTCTGAGTGAGAAAAGAATTCATGAAATTTGAGAGATGTAGTCATTGAATGCATTTTGTACCAAAGCAATGATAATTGATCCTCAGTTTAGTCCACATAGACTTCTGTTGTGCTCACTGTGTGAAGAGTTTTGCAAAAGTGACCTAAGTATTGAGAAATGTGTCCTAGCGTCTGTAAAAAACTGTAACACAACATTTATACATTTTGAAGCCTAAATAGTCGTCAGATATAAAAAGCTAACAGTAGGCTATAATCGAACTACAGCACACCATGGTTGCGGATCAACGTCACCACCACCAAGCTTCCTCAAACTTGATTTAAAAAACAACTTCATTTAAAAACATGCTCGTTGATTATGATCTGCGCTGTGCGCGAATACTTATCCACTTCTTCATGAGAAATGCTGTCCAAATGTCCTGTTTGTCATGATGACGTCTAAAGTCCTCACCAAAGGAAGTAGTCCCTTTTAGCAATTTGTTAGCAACTGCCTTTTTTAAGACACAATAAAAGTTTTAAAAAATCACAAGCGGGTTGTAACTGGTGTGTTTTATGTCATAGATCAAAACGTGAAAATATTTAGAGGCTTTGTTAACTCCAGACCTTATTTCAGGCGATTTAGCGAAAACTTCCTGGTTTTGCCTACAAAAACACGTCATCCTTGAGGTACTCTATTAAGAATCAATATTTTTTTTTTGAAACTTTCTTTTTATTGTAATTCAGATTTATCTTTTTACAGAACATGCCTCATCCCAGCATTCAAACCTCTTACAACTGAGGGAAAGAAAAGATTGCGTGAAAAAAATAAATAATAATAATAATAATAATAATGATGATAATAATAATAATAATAATAATAATAATAAATAAAAATGGTTAATTAAATAAAAATACTGTCATCAATGCATTTTCTTTGTGGAGGAAACTTTTGTACATAAGGTAATAGGGGCAGGTTACATTTATGTTACGTTAACTTGCAATACTAGTCTTTATGACCTGTCTTAGTTACATATCTAAATACAGTGTAATACTTGTCCATCTTTGCAAAAATATATCCATCTTCATTTGTAGGCATGTAGTCATTTTTTCCATTATATAGTTTCAGTCTCTGAGTCCATTGAAGCAAAATTGGAGGTTCTTTTTCCTTCCAATGCACTGTAATCATTTTTTTCACTATCAATAACAATATTCGCAGTACGTATCTCTTTTCCTCATTATACATTTTTTTGGACAATGCTCCCAACAAACACACCACTGGATCTAGAGGTATCTCTACCTCTAGTATCTTGTTTATTTCTTTTTTAACACTTTTCCAAAAATCTTGAATTTGGCAATCCCAAAAAATGTGCGTATGATCTCCTATTTTACCAACACAGTGTCACAGATGGTTCTTTCACATATGCAGAGATCACTTGAGGCATATTGAAATATCTAATTTTTACTTTCCAGTCAAATTCTTTCCATAATTGACTATTAATACCTTTATGGCATCCCTTACATAATTCTTCCCAGATATCATCTTTAATTATGGTATTTAGTTCCAATTCCCATTTTTCTTTAATATCTCCTGTGTTTTGTACAATATTAGTTATTAGCCTTTTATATAAATGAGAAACATGTCTTTTAGTTGGAAAATGTTTTTCTGCAATATTAATAAAGTATTCTTCTATTTTGTTTAGTTCTTTCATGACCAGGTCTTTTTCTTTATGACTTGTGATATAATGTCTTATCTGGAAATACCTATACATATATTTTTACTAAATCTATACTAAATTTTTCTTGAAGTTGTGAAAAAGATTTAAGTTAATTTCCACTGAATAATTGGTTTATTGTTCTAAGACCTTTATCTGCCTATGTTCTAAATCCACTATCCCATACAGAAGGAAGAAATTCAATATGACCTTCTATAGGCATAGAACTAGAAATAGATTCTGGACCTCCAAACAATTTTTAAATTTTTGTCCAGATTTTTAGAGTATGTTTTATCCATTCATTATTAGTTTTAATTTTAGGGCCTGTTTTTATGTTCATAAAAGGTAGAGTGGACAAGGGTGTCCCTTTGACTGAACTTTGTTCTATTTCAACCATCCTGATTCTTTGTCATTTTTAATCCAGGCCACTACTGCAGTTAACTGGGCTGCCCAGTAGTAATATTTTAGATTCTGTAAACCTAGACCTCCTTTCTCCTTTAATAAAAGTAGAGTTTTAAATTTTATCCTAGGTTTATTTTTCTGCCATAAAAAATTACTAATTCATTTATCTAACATATTAAAAACCAAAATGGGTACATTTACCGGAAGGGATTGGAACAAGAAAAGAATCTGGGTAATAGTTTCATTCTTATCACCTCAGTTCTGTCCAGTAATGAGAGAGAGAGGATCTCCCATCTTACTATATCATTTTGTATTTATTTTATTAGTTTTTTTTTGTACTTTGCCTCAAAAAGCTGGCTGGAATTTGGCGTAAGAATAATTCTTAAATATCTAAATCCTTGCTTAGACCAATGAAATGAGACCCGTTCATTTAACTGGGATGGCCAAACACCAGAAATCATCATTGCTTCAGATTTATTTTCATTAATTTTATATCCTGAGACTAGTCCATATTCATGCAAACATTGGGATGGTATGAGATGGATTTTCTATAAAGAGCAATATATTGTCTGCAAACAGTGATATTCTATGAACTAACTCTCCTTCATCCTTTATTCCTTGAGTTCTTGCATTCTGACGTATAGCTTCTGCTAGTGGTTCAATGCTCAATGCGATGGACCACCGAAACAGAGCGGGCTTTACAAGCCTGTTTTGAATGGACTGATTGGAGTGTTTTTGAAGCTGCTGCCAGCGATCTGGACGAGCTCACAGAGACTGTTACATCATATATCAGTTTCCGTGAGGATCTGTGCATTCCTACAAAGACTCATTTATCTTACAACAACGACAAACCCTGGTTCACTGCAAAACTCAGCCAGCTCCGTCAGGCCAAAGAAGATGCTCGCAGAAAAGGGGACAGAGTCTTGTACAAACAGGCCAAATACACACTGGAAAAGGAGATCAGAGTGGCGAAGAGGAATTATTCTGATAAACTTCGGAATCAGTTCTCTTCTAATGACACATCTTCAGTGTGGAAAGGTCTGAAAGACATCACCAACTACAAGACACCATCCCCCAGCTCTGTGGAGAATCAACGACTCTGAATGAGATTTATTGCAGGTTTGAAAAAACACCATTAACACCTCCAACAACCCCCCTCTCCCCCACACCTGCAATTCAGTTCAGTGAAGATGACGTGTGCCAGGTCTTCAGAAAGAACAAGAGAAGAAAGGCACCAGGCCCAGACAGCGTTTCACCAGCCTGTCTGAAAACCTGCGCTGACCAGCTGGCCCCCATCTTCACACAGATCTTCAACAGATCACTGGAGCTGTGCGAAGTCCCCTCATGCTTCAAACGCTCCACCATCATCCCCGTCCCAAAGAAACCCAAAATTACTGGACTAAATGACTACAGACCTGTGGCTCTAACGTCTGTGGCATGAAGTCATTTGAAAGACTGGTTCTGGCTTATCTGAAGGAAATCACTGGACCCTTACTGGACCCCCTGCAGTTTGCTAATCGAGCAAACAGGTCTGTGGATGTTGCAGTCAATATGCTGAAACAGTTCTACTCTGCCATCATCGAATCCATCCTCTGCACTTCAATTACCGTCTGGTTCAGCTCAGCTACCAAATCTGACCTCAGAAGACTACAGAGGGTAGTCCGGTCTGCTGAGCGAATCATTGGCACAACCCTCCCCACTCTCCAAGAACTGTACTTATCCAGAGTGAGAAAAAGGGCAAAGAAGATCACTCTGGACCCCTCACATCCAGCACACTCCCTCTTTGAACTGTTGCCATCCGGTCGACGCTACAGAGCCCTGAGCACCAGAACGACCAGACACAGGAACAGTTTCTTCCCTCAAGCAATCCATCTCATGAACACTTGACAAACACGGAACACACAACACTAGTCAAGTCAAGTCACCTTTATTTATATAGCGCTTTTTACAATGCAGATTGTGTCAAAGCAGCTTTACATTGATAACTGGTATATAATTTGGCTGCACAGCAGCTCTTAAATAATAGTGTCAATGCAGGCAGATCAGAAGCACTGTTGAATAAATGTCAAGAATACTATTGAATATCAAATGTCAAGTGTCCAACTAAGCAAAGCCAAAGGCGACAGCGGCAAGGAACCCAAACTCCATCAGGTGACATCAGGTGGCAAACAAGTGGCAAATAGGTGTTAAAATGGAGAAAAAAAAAACCTTGGGAGAAACCAGGCTTAGTCGGGGGTCAGTTCTCCTCTGGCGAACAGTGCTTTGTTACAATCAGGTTGCTATCATAAGTCTGATAGGATCGCAACAATCAAAGTATTTATTTCAGTTCCATCCAGTTGAGGATCGTATTCATCACGCCGGTACGGACGGTCTGTTGAGGAACTGTGCTACTGGCTGTCGTGTCGATGAGGCCTTCACAATGGATGGTCTTTGGTCTCAGCTCAGCTTTGGTCCTTGGTCTCAGCTGGATACGACTGTAACGAATGTAGCGGTTATTAATCAATTTATGGATGAAATATGAATATAATAATTCACAAGGTTATGAATAAATTATGATTCATATATCGACCCAACGGGGAATTAAACATATATTGTGAATCAATTACAACGAATTATAATCAATTACATATATGATTAGTTCTGGTTTAATAATTATTTAGAGAAACTGTTCGTTTGTCCAGCAAACTAAGTCCCTCACAGAATATTATAAACGGAGTTATTCTCTGGCCATGAAAATAACTTGCTGTTAGCATAAAGCGATCGAAAAACGTTAAAGTGACTTGGTCTTCAGTTGAAAGAACAACAGAACAATCGAGCATGAATTAAGTGTTTAATATATGCAGCTACGACTACAGAGATTATACGTCTAAAATATATACAGAAGTATACACATATATATACACAAGAGTGAAAATGAAGAAAAGACATGGAAAGAAAGATGATCAAAGGATGGCAAATTACACAGTTAAACCTTTTTGGGAGAGAGCCAGCACAGAAATCAGTTTAGACAAATTCAGATAAATGATAATACTTGCTTATTGGTTCAAGTCCGTGTGTAGCAGTTTCAATGCGCCTGGCTGGGTTGGTCCTTTCAGAGAGGGTTTCTCCGGCGGGGTTTTCAAAAGAGGTTTAAACTGAAGAGTAACTTAGCCGAAGAGAAAGAAGAGAGAGAGAGTCTAAGGAAGTGGTCCTCCCGAGCTGCGCGCGTGGTTGGGAAGCGCGGTCACCTGAGGCGTCCGGAGAGACGTGCACGAGACGATCGGGAGAACAAAGGAGAAGGTGTGTGTCATTGTTTTTATGGAAACCCAAGCTGACACACCTCCTGAATTGTAGCGGCCAATAGAGGCGCAGCACTATTTGGCGGGCAAAGTTCCTTGGTTTGGTCTCCTAGATGAATTTGCATACTTAATGGCTATCAGCCCGGATTTCGAGATCGAGTGCTTTCTTCACAGTATCATTAAACACATAGAAAAATGCATATGTCAGCCATGTGACCCACCTCAGTGAATAGCTCGAGTCCGGAGCTTTACGGAGAGATCAAACTCGACAGATCAGAAAGGCATAGACAAGAAGTTATGGTTTACAGACAGGATTCCCCTATTAAAATGCACACTAGCACAAATACACTCATTTAAACACTAGGAAACATGCATAGGCTCTAAAATATATCATATATATATTCCAGCATAGTGGTAGTTCACATATACAGTTAAAAATGTATGATTGTGTGTTTCTGTATGTGTCTGTGTGTGTGTTTTTGTGTGTCCCTGTGTGTGTGGGGTGTTGGAATGTGGATCTGGTCAGTCTCTGGGGGGGGTGCTCCTTTTGAAGTCACCAAAGTGAGGAAGTTGCACTTTCTGTTTACCCTCGCAGGTCCACAAAAGTGTCAAGTGGGCTCATCTTTGGCAGATCTGTTCAGAGCCGGGATGGTTTTACAACCCAGTCCAGCATGCTAAAAGCGTTCTGAACATTCCAAAGTTTATTGATTATCCTGATACGTATGCATACGCTACACGACCCAGATCCGGTTGACTACGGTAAACCTCGGGATAAACAGAAAGACTAATATTAGCGTAGATGCCATTCTTCTTCTGATGTAACGAGTACATCTGGTGTTATAGGAAGTGTTCCCGGTTCTGGCTGACCTAATTTATGCAGCCTAATAATCCTTTAACAGATTTGAAAATATTAATTGATAATGTGTTATGTGTATGCCAGGTTAAAGAGATGTGTTTTTAGTCTAGATTTAAACTGACAGAGTGTGTCTGCTTCCTGAACAATGCTAGGATGATTGTTCCAGAGTTGCCAAATAGGAGAAGGATCTACCGCCTACAGTTGATTTTGATATTCTAGGTATCATCAGCTGGCCTGAATTCTGAGATCGCAATAAACGTGAAGGACTATAATGTATTAAGAGCTCACTTAGGTACTGGGGAGCTAAACCATTTAGTGCTTTGTAAGTAATTAGCAAGATTTTAAAATCTATACGATGTTTAACAGGAAGCCAATGCAGTGATGACAGAACTGGGCTAATATGGTCATACTTCCTAGTTCTAGTAAGAACTCTAGCTGCTGCATTTTGTACGAGCTGTAGTTTATTTATCAAGCAAGCAGAACAACCACCCAGTAGAGTGTTACAGTAGTCTAGCCTTGAGGTCATAAACGCATGAACTAACTGTTCTGCATTTTTCTTTGAGAGCATATGTCGTAGTTTAGATATATTTTTCAGATGGAAGAATGCAGTTTTACAGATGCTAGTAACATGGCCTTCAAATGAAAGATTGGTATCAAAGAGCACACCCAGGTTCCTAGCTGACGACGAAGACTTAACAGAGCAGCCATCAAGTGTTAGACAGTATTCTAAATTATTGCGTGAAGAAGTTTTCGGTCCAAAAATTAGAATCTCTGTTTTTCCTGAATTTAGTAGTAGGAAATTACTGGTCATCCAGTTTTTTATATCAGCTATACATTCTGTTAATTTAGCGAATTGGTGATTTTCGTCAGGGCGCGAAGAAATATAGAGCTGAGTATCATCAGCGTAACAATGAAAACTAATGCCATGCTTCCTAATGATATCTCCCAAGGGTAGCATGTACAGAGTAAAAAGCAACGGTCCTAGTACTGAGCCTTGCGGTACTCCATATTTAACTTGTGATTGATATGACATCTCATCGTTTACTACTACAAACTGATAACGGTCAGATAAGTATGATTTGAACCATGCCAATGCAATTCCACTAATGCCAACATAATTTTCGAGTCTGTTTAGAAGAATATTGTGATCAATAGTGTCAAATGCAGCACTAAGATCCAGTAACACTAATAGAGAGATACAACCACGATCTGATGATAAGAGCAAATCATTAGTAACTCTAATGAGAGCAGTCTCAGTACTATGGTACGGTCTAAATCCTGACTGGAAATCTTCACAGAATAATTGACCAAGTCGTGACCGAATCACCACCTCAGGTGTGCATTATTTTTCTAATAATTCAACGGCCCGTCGTCAATTATTCCTTACTTGAATCACAGCTTAAATAGTGTTTTGACATCAACAACCCAAGTGCATTTTACCTCAAATTTGCGTCTAACTTTCTAAAGTAGCAATCGCTTCTCGGGTCGACATTAACACACTGACAAAATTATATTCAGAATTAAAAATATTTTTATACCAATTTTTAATGTGTGATTGTGTAAAGGTTTTCACGAGATACCAACCTTTCGCAAGCTTGCTTCCAAAACTCGTTCTCATGGAGGCGCCGTGTGCACGGAGGGGAGAGACGCGTGAGTGAGAGACGCAAGGAAATGAAATGCAGCTGAACGTTTGCTCTATGAAAGACACATATTACAGTTTTGGTTAGTTATCGTTTTTTTGTAATGCCTCGTTTTTATTTTTATTTCGGTTAACGACGATGTTTTTCCCACCTAGTTTTTGTTTTTTCGTTCGTTTCCGTTAACGATTATAACCTTACTCACCTTTCCGACAACGTAAAGTCGTCTCACCCGACAACCGCGACAATCTCCTTCTAGTGCCGCTCATGCAGGCTCAGCTCAGGTGCCGGTTGCGTGCAGCGCTGCAGCCATGTAAACAGAGTTTGCCCTTCCCCTACTGACTTTCACTTTCGGACGGGTGCCCGAATGGAAGTGAATGAGGCTTTGTGATTTTTTTTTTTTTTTTTTTTTTTTTTTTATATCTAGGCCTGCGTGAAATTCTGCATCCATTGTACGATTTTTTAATTTATTTTTTTCCACCTCGGAAGGGCAACGTGAGTTGAGAAGGGCATATGGGCAGTTGCCCGGGCAACCTGAGCAACCCCCCTGTGCACGTCCCTGGCCAACACAAATGTCAACTTACATAATGTTACGTAAAGCACCATCACTTCGAAGGAATTATATTTGAAAGACTTCTGGCTGATACTGTAAATATTACTATAAATTACAGCAACACCTCCCCCTTTTCCTTTCTGTCGAGGATTGTGTCGATAATCATAACCTTGAGAACTAGACTCATTTAAAGTAGTGTAATCGTCCGGTTTTAGCCAGGTTTCTGTCAAACACAGCACATCTAGATTATTGTCTGTGATAATATCGTTTACAATAAGTGCTTTTGAAGAAAGTGATCTAATATTTAACAACCCAAGCTTTATCATTTGTTTATCATTATTATCTCTATTTTTTATTTGTTGAACATCAATTAAATTTTTACCATTAAATGGGTTTGGAAGTTTTTTGTTTTTATTAATTCGGGGTACAGACACAGTCTCTATTTGATAATATCTAGGTGCAAGAGTTTCTATGTGTTGGGAATTATCTGACTTCTGTAACGTGAGGCAGCTAGCAGACGGTCGGTTTAGCCAGTTTGTCTGCTTCCTGTCCTGGGCCCCAGTTTGTCATGTTTTAGTTCTGAGACTATGTGCCATATTACTAGAGAGAAGAGCAGCACCATCCCAAGATGGATGAATACCATCTCTTTTCAAAAGGTCAGGTCTGCCCCAAAAGCTTTTCCAATTGTCTATGAAACCTATATTATTCTGCGGACACCACTTAGACAGCCAGCCATTGAGTGATGATAATCTGCTAACTATCTCATCACTCCTACGAACAGTAAGAGGGCCAGAACAAATTACTTCTTCTGACATTGTACTTGCGAGTTCACACACCTCTTTAATGTTAATTTTAGTGATCTCCGATTGGCGAAGTCGAACATCATTTGTGCCGACGTGAATAATAATTTTAGAGTATTTACGATTAGCATTAGCCAGCACTTTTAAATTTGCTTTGATGTCAGGTGCTCTGGCTCCCGGCAAACATGTGACTATGGTGGCTGGTGTCTCTATTTTCACATTCCGTGTAATAGAATCGCCAATAACTAGGGCACGTTCAACAGGATTCTCAGTGGGTGCGTTACTGAGTGGGGAGAACCTGTTTGATGTTCTTAATGGAACGGAAGAGTGGTGTTTTCCGCGGCTAGGCCGCTTCACCGTTACCCAAGTGCCCTGCTGCGCGGGCTCTACAGCCGGAACCGAACAATGTACAGAGTTCACTAAGCTAGTCGCATCCAAAACAGTATCTGAAGCCCTTGCATTGTTACTATCCTCGATTAAAGTTTGGATGCGTGTCTCTAATTCTGAGATTCTCTCTGTCAGCCTGACTATTTCCCTACATTTATGACATGTAAATCCCTCGTCGCTGACAGAGAGAGCTACACTGAACATGTGACAAACTGAACACGAGATAACAGTGGGAAAGGATGACATGACTAGACTGATCCGAGTTACCACTGTAGACTGATCCAAATTACCACAGCTGTTTGATGAACGTGTTGAAAAGGAGCGCGCGAGACTGATAACAAGTTAACAAGTGAGATGCAAACGCGTTGTAACAGCGATTTAGATTCAAAGATTACAGGCTAGCGACGTCAGATTAATGTGGTAGGCAATAATAATAATATAAGCAACAATGAATAAAAGTAAGAGATTCAATAAAAGTAAGAGAAAACAAAGCTATACGGAGACGCAAACACCAGCAGCGAGGCAGAGGCAGACAGGAGCAATCGAGCCAAAAAAAAGTTGCACGTCATGAAAGTTGTCAATTAGTCTGTACAGAAAGTACAACACTATTACACATTATTTACTTAAAACACTTATTTATATCTCAATTTGCACACATAACTGTACATACAATTGTTTATAATATATATTGTTTTTTGCTTTTTTTGCACTTTGTCTATCTTGTAAATTTGTATATTATTATTTTATTCTTTTTATTATGTGTCTTGTCTTGTCGCTGTCACTCTGTTGCACTGTGGAGCTTCTGTCACTAAAACAAATTCCTAGTATGTGTAAACAACATACCTGGCAATAAAGCTCTTTCTGATTCTGATTCTGAAAAGGATGGGAGACAATGAGTCACCCTGTCTCACACCTCTTTCTACCCCAAAAAAATGTGGAACACTGGACATTCACGCTTATTCTCGATTTTGATTCTTTATATAGTAGGTTAATCCAAGCTACTAATTTTTTTCCAAAACCCATTTCCATCAGTGTTTGTTCTAAAAATAGCCAGTCAACTCTATCGAATGCTTTCTCAGCATCAAGGCTGAGAAGCATTGCATTCCTTTTATTTTTTTATCGCTATTGATTGTAAATTTAAAACCCTTCTCACATTGTTAGTTCCTTGACGGCCTTGAATAAATCCAGTTTGATCTGGTTTTATAACTTTTTTAATATTTTTGAATTCGTTTAGCCATGACAGAAGGTAATATTTTATAATCCACACAAAGAAGACTAATTGGGCGATAACTAGTACATTGCATGGGATCTTTACCTTCTTTATGCAAAACTGAAATGATGGCTTCTGAACATGATTTTGGTGGGTGGCCTGATTGTAGTGCATAATTATATTCTGTTACAGGGTCTGTTAATTTTGTCAAATTAAGAGGTTTCAAAAATTTGATAATTTTTTTTTCTTAAATTCCTGATTTTGACCTCTTTATAACTGTTGACGATATTCAGCAACAGCTTCTGATATTGCTTTGCGATGGGTCTCTACGTTTTTTGTTACAGGATGTCTAATCTTAGGAACTATGCAGCTAGCTTGATCTTTCCTGAGTTGAAAAGCCATAAGTCTGCTAGCTTTATTTCCCATTTCATAGTATTTTTTTATTTCATCCAATTTTTTTCTAACCTCTTTTAACTCCCTAAGAGTATCTTCTTTTTTATTTTATTTTTTGTGCTCCCTCTCTAGCCTCTTTATTTCGTTTTCATATTTTTGTTGTTCTGAGTTTCTTTATTCTAGACCCAATAGATATAATCTTACCCCTTATTGTGGCTTTTCCTGCCTCCCACAGTATAGAGGGGGAGACATTACCATCATCATTAATAGAAAAATATTCCTTCAACGCATCTTGTATTTCTTGTTTAGTTTGGGGAACTGTTAGCATCCAAACGTTCAATCTCCAATATCTAAACTTTGTCTAACCCTAGATTAATTTTCATGATAACTGGATTATGTTCCGAAATGGTAACTGGTTCAATTATGCATTCCCTTACTTTATATAGGTCTGCCTTTGATATACAAAAGTAGTCTATCCTCGAATAGCTCCCATGCACTTGAGACAAGAATGTAAAGTCTCTTTCCTTAGGGTGTGCATGTCGCCAGACATCCACTAAACCCATTTCTTTCATCAGGTTTGACATTTCCTTGGACATTTTAGATGGAGGCTTTGCTATTACAGGTGATCTATCTAATTTAGCATTCAGTATACAATTAAAATCCCCTCCAATAAGCAAAATCGCTTCACTTTTATCTGCCACTTTTTGCTGCTGTTTTTTTGTAAAGAAAAGAGGGCAATCTTCATTTGGGGTGTAAATGTTTACAATTGTTATTTTTATGCCTCTAATTGTTCCAACCTCCATAACATACAGACCCTCCTTGTCTTGGAATGTTTTTCATTATTATAGCACACCGCTTTACACAACAGAATAGCCACTCCTCTTTTTTTCTTATTTCCAAATGATGCACTATACACGTGATCTACCAATTCTCTTTTTAGTTTCAGATGTTCCATCTTGGATAAGTGTGTTTCCTGGAGTATTATTACCGAGATTTGCCAATTTTTTAACTGTCCAAAAACCTTTTTCCTTTTTATTGGGTTATTAATTCCATTTATATTGTAACTAATGAAATTCAAAAAAGCTATACCTTCTGTATAGTATTATATATTGTCCTCCTTGTTTGTATCAATCCTGTATGTATATAGCGACAGAGGGGGGGGGGGGGGGGGACAAAAAAAGAAGAAAAAAAAAAAGGGCTCCCTCATTAACCCTGAACTAAACTTGAACTTCCATATGTCCCATTAGACACACCTTTCGAACACTTTCTGAGTATAATCTTAAATGGTACTGTGGCAGAGAGGTGTGGCCTGTCCTCTCCAGGGAAAACATTGCACACAGTGCTATTAAGTCCCCTATAACAATATTGCACATGCATAAATGAGGTGTGTTTCACTCATTTACCATACAGATCTAGCATCCGTACGAACTTTTTAACATAACACTTATATGAACTTATGGCAACTTAACATTCAACGATACTCATAGTGGTAAAGCAACGCTTATATTTCTATATTCTTTTGGTAAAAGTGGAACAAACCATCCCAAGTTTACTTCAGTCGTGGAAAGAATTTGGACTTACTGTTGTCCTATTTTGAGGTACTTTACACTTCTTCTTGAATCAGAGCCTTAATGTCACGTATCAACAGTATTGTGTCTCGTCTTCTCTTGCTCCCTGGCCTTTCTTTCAGCTCTTCTTCTATTATCTCCCTCTCTCCACAGCATACCTCAATGTCCAGCTCCTTCAGCTTTGTTGTTGCATCCGTCAGCGTCGCATTCAGATTTGCCTTGATGCTTTTCTGTATACTGCCTAGTTTCTTAATGTGCATTGGCTCTTAATAAAGATGATTACCCTTTATTTTTCAGTAATCCCATTAGAGTTAATGTTTATGTAGAAATATCATTACAAGTGGTGCATATAAGATTTCTGGTGTCAATTTCAAAATCTAAATGTCAAATTCAATAATATTTTTGATTAATAATGATTATGTTGCTGTGTTCTTTGTTGAATTGAGTATTTTTTTTCTTAATAGACCTGAAAATCAGAATCACAATGTCATCTGAGGAAGAGGAGGCCTCAGACAGTAACAGTGGTCAATCAAAAAGCAGGCTGAAGAGCAAGAAGCCACCCAGTCTGATGATTGCAATTCCCAAACCTGAGTTTGACAAAAAGGTATGAGTCTAAAATAAAGGCTTGTGTGGAAAAAAAATGTCTGTTCATCATGTCTCACGCAGAATGTCATGGTGCTTATGGGAAGTTTTTGCTTAGTAGGTTATTGAAGAATAGACTTGATCAACATTGTTTTATACAATATTGCTAAAGCATTATTACACAAAACAAATAATTATGGAAGTAAATTAATGCCAAATGTTTTTGAAATAAAAAGCTTGTTGAATTGCACTATTTGGAAAAAAAAAAATGCATTACATTAGCTGTGCTTGCATTTAGATGCATTGTATTTTTAAGGCTTACATTTTTATGGGCTGAAATTCAACAAGGTCGTATATTTAAGCTGTGAATATTTCAATTAAAAATATTTCACACACATTTTCATTATTAAAAATTCAATAGTTTATATTCACCTTTCAGATTTCACTTCCAAAATATTCATTCTGTTTAAAAATGCAACCTATAAAATTTGACTAGCAATTTTCAGTCCATTTTATTTCGCTTTACAAATTCGCTTCCACAAATTCAGTGGTTCAAATTCGGCAGAAAATTCAACATTTCACATCCGAGAACTACCCATAGTTTCACTGTACTTGTTAGTGCTAATCATTAAATATTGTTGTACAAAATATGTAATGTAGGTTTCCTTATGGTTCTACATGTACATACATCACTGTGATAGGACTAGAGAATATAGTACACAGTGGAATAATAGAACAAAGTCTGAAATTTATTGAATAAATAATCAAACAATACAACAATATAGGTTTATTTCAATCACAGGAAAATTTTAGCGGGAAAAAAAGAAAAGCTACAGTACAGTAAAATGTCAATTGCAGTGTTCCTCACTGCACTTCTGTGTTTCCATCAACACTGTCTTGTGGATTTGACCAGGTTTTCATCCACAGGTTTATGTGTATTGTATCCAAGAAACTGGAAAATGTTTTTTTTTTTTTTTTTTTTTGAAGAGTTTTGAAAAATGTGCATTTAGATCATTGGTTGTGAGTTTTGTATCTTGAGTTTTAAAAAATGGCATAAAGGTTTTGGGGCCGTATTCACAAAACATTTTATCTTACCACTAAGAGTTTTCCTAAATAGCAGTAAAAGTTCTTAGCTAAGAGTTTTCTCTTAAAATCTATTCACAAAGCTGCTGAGACAAACTTTTACTAAGGAATAGAGAGAAGTCTTAAAGTTCCCCTGTGGTGAAAATCAAGTTTTTAATGTTGTTACATGTCTATGTGTATGTTTTTTAATATGCTTTAAGTCAACCCATGTCTAAATTCATAATTCAACACCATTGCTGAGTATTTTCTCCTTAAAACTGCAGTGAGAAAAAGACAGTCTCAAACCCACAGTTGAAATCGTTGGTGTTTCTGACATCACAAACTACCTTCACGTTGATGTGCTGGCGGGCTTTAGCATATAATTAACTGCAACCGCTCTGAAGCAGGAGTCTTTTTCTGTTGATATAAAAAAATTGTGTAGATTTAGCAATATAGCGGATGTATGATGTAAATTACGATGTTATGATGAACTATATGCCTTTGTCCACTGATATTCTGAGTTGTTCAAAGTGTTTCTAAGGATGCTGATTGTTAGAAGGCAGCTGTCTGACTCGCGGACCGGAACATGGTTTGAGTAACATTAGTAACACATTATTAGCAGCTGTTTGATAATGTAGTCAAGCAAAAGGTAGGGCTGCATGATTAACCGCACAATACGAAAAATAACATTGAACTTAAACATGATTATTGCTTAAACGTGATTCTTAGTGCGATTATTTTTTTTTTACGCATAGCTTGTCAATGAAGTATGGCTCCAAATGCTAATCCATCTGAAAGCACTGTGAGTTTGAGTCACTTATAATGTATATTTGAAAAAGCAATATGCGTCAAAAACATCTTTCTAGATATGAGAAGCATTTATCTTCTCCAACAAAAGACAACATTTAAATTGTGCGAGCAGCGATGGCGGGCCCAGCCCGCAACCCGGTGGTCAGGGCAACTTGCACAGCGGGCAATCATTTAAGGTTAAACATCAAAGGCTGTCAAATTGCTCCACATTTAGCACTACAAGGTGGCTATAGAGCTCAAAGTATTCATGTGCCAAGTTTTAACATTATTCTGATGAATTTTGAAGCAAATCAGGTAAAAATAAGAGGGGATCTCAATGTATGCTAAAAGGAATTTCTGCTTCCAGTTGGTGGCTATTACTTTGAATCACAATAGTCACATATGTGACAGCCTTTACAACGAAGTAAGCCGAAGTTTCACAAAACATTATTAGCAGAAGTTATAACACTGTTTCCCTTTTTTGCCATAAATTCGTTGCCTAACCGTTTGATATCCAAAATCCGTTTGCAATTAACAACTTCATGTGTTAGCAACAAGTTAAAAAAAGTTTGGTGTAAATTGGATAAACCCTGTAAAGGTATAAAATTCATAGCCTGTTTTTTCAAAAAATTAACATTCAAACCAAAATAGGACTTCCTGTTGGTGCTAATGAATGATTAGAAAATTGTCCGCTTGATGAGAACAATGTGTACGAGTTTGGTGATTGTAGGAAAAATAACCCCCCCACTTTTGTCAAAAGGTGGCGCTACTGAGCCCCTCCACCACGCCCATTTCTATGGCTTTGTCCATGTCACTGGTTGACAATATTATGTGTTGCGAGTTTTGCAATTTGAACGTGAGCCTCAAAAACACTCAAGAAATATTATTAGTGCTGTTGATGGCAACAATATTTCAAATTCAAAAATTTTAGGTTATCTGCTGTGTATTGACATTACACTGATGAAGTTTAGCAAATCAGGTAAAAATAAGAGGGTGTCAAAAATGAACTTCCTGTGCCAGTTGGTGGCGCTATAACTTTGACTCACAATAGTCCATCCATGTGATGACTCCTAACGAACAATCGTGAAGTTTCATAAAGATCAATATATGTATGCAGACGTTATAAAATTTCCTGTTTCCTTTTTCTCGCACTGTGAGATATTAAAAATCCCCTGCAATTTTTAATCATCAGTGTCTTGACTTCATCTGACGAGTTTGGTGGCGATCGGATAATCGTCTAGGAGGAGTATATCAAATTCCAGAGCATGCGTTTTTCAAACAACCCTTAAAGCTGACTTCCTGTTGGCGTGGTGTTTAACTTAGAGCACGAAAGTTGTTCGGCCCGATGAGGTCTATATGTGTACTGAGTTTCAACTAATACGTGCAAGCGTGTTTAATTTGGACCAAATTTTAGACTTTTTTCAAGGGGGCGCTGTAGCCCCCCTGCCACGCCCGGGTACCAGCCTCTCCGGCGTCCTAATGGCCGCGGCATTTGCCAATTTTCAAGAGTTTTTGAGCATGTTAAGGCCCCAAAAAGCCCCGGAAACGGAAAAAAAATAAAAAAAAAAAAAAAAAAAAAAAATAATAATAATCCTTAAAGACAAGGGCCCTGCGCGAATTTTCGCTTGGGCCCTAATAACATGTTTTTACTTCAAACTCACTTCATAACGACAGTTGAGCATCCTTCTGTGAGATGATGTGGGTTCTTATACAGAATAAGGCAGTCTTGTTTGTTAGTCATGTTTAATCAAAGTGTTTTAATCTTCTGTTTATTCAGCTACAGCGATATGATGCATGTTATCTTCTGCGGCAGGGCATATTTTGAGTTTCAGATGGAGAAGCATTTACTACTGATTGTGTGTGATTTAATCGCGATAAATCGAGCAGCCTTAGCAAAAGGCTAATTGTATTAATTACCGTCATGTGTCCGACGTTGTAAAAAGTGATGCCATTGTGCAGCGTTTACCACAGTAAGTTGACCGAGTGGCTCTCTAAACTTGTGCGAGTGAGTGTAGTAATTAGCATATTCATAGATCCGCGTATAATAAATGAAGCAAGGACGTAGAGTTACATTCAAGCTATTTTAAGGCATGAAGAAATTTTCTTCCACAGGAAAAAATGTTTAAATGTCATTTTGGTGATCAAAGATGAGTTTTAAGGGATAAAATGATTGACTACAGGGGGGCATAAAGCTAAGAGAAGGGGCGGGGTTGACCTCATTGCTATGGATTATGTTAACACGCTTACTAACTATGCCAACAGTGATTGGCTGATAGGGGAGGGATCTCTGTCAGTGATTTATTCATAGAAATATTGTAGAACAAAGTATCATGTTGCCATATTCAAATAAAAATTTTAAAATAAAAATGTTGTCATATTCAAATAAAGATTTTAAAATGTAGGCTGTCATTAATTAAACCAGTATATGTTCAGCTAATTGTCAGCCACTTACATGTCTACATCTCGAGAGACTGCAGAATTCAAGCAACAAATTATATTTTATAAACAAAGTTCGGGAGGAGCACGTTCAGTTGATTTATCTAATCAGCTCGAGAGGAAGCATATTCACAGTTACTTGTTACCACAGTAACTCACCTAGTTACCTTGACAGTTTTCTGCATCCCTTCGCCACCCCGATTCTCAGTCTTGGCTGGTTCCTATTGTAAATGCTTTCTGAAAGTAATGCACCATCTAGCTGTCAGAAAAACTATAACACATAGCTGAAATGATTTTACAAATGAGTGATTTAGTAACAAAACTAAAGCTTGATAAATAGTTCAATAAAGCTTAAGTGAACATGAAATTACAACAATAATTCTTAAAGTGCAAACTTTAGTTTTGTGTGTTTATTTTAAGGCAGTGACAGGAGTCACAGGACAGTTTGTTTGACTGAACAGGAATGTGTTTATTTCTTATACATTTAACTATACATATAAGAACATTTTTATTATTGATGTGTACTGACACAAACTGAAAATTACATTTCACCATGGGCCATGTCCAACAAAAAACAGTGGATTGCTATTGTTTTTGTTGTTGTTGTTGTTGTTTTTTTTTTTTTTTTTTTTAAATTACTTTATTGGATGGTTTGTCAAGACTAATTAAAACCTATGATTTAAAATCATTATTGAATCATTTGAACTGCAAGAATTTTACACTTTCTTCGTAAGTTAAATACGGAAGGTGGTCTGGCGGAAGCTAGATATTTAGGGCCCGAGCACCGATGGTGTGAGGACCCTATTGGAATTGCTCAGCCAATTATTCTTCTTCTCCAAAATGAATCGCAATTTTGAGGGCCTAAACGTTCTCAAAAACTCATGAAACTTTGCACACGCGTCGGATGTGGTGAAAATTTACATCTGATATGGGTTTCAGAATTAGGTGTGGCAAAATGGCTCGATAGCGCCACCTACAAAATTTCAATTAAGCGCCCTTCGTGCTACGTTTCACGTACAGTTATGAAATTCGGTAGACAGATGTAACAGCCCAATACCTACAAAAAAGCCCCTGGGGTGCAAAGTTTGTAAACCCAACAGGAAGTGAGATATTTTGAATTTTCTCTACAAAATTTTGGCAGTTTTTGCCATTTCCACATGTTCTACTTTAACGAACTCCTCCTAGAGCTTTTATCAGATCAATGTCATATTTGGTCAGTCTAATCTAAAGGCCTTTGTGACGTTAAATTGCGAAGATCTAGAGTTTTCGCTGAAGGGCGTGTCCGTGGCGGCCTGGCAAAGTTCGATGTTTCGCCATGAAACAGGAAGTTGTTGTAACTCGGGCATACAAGGTCTTATCTGCCCCAAACTTCACATGTTTTATTAGAGTCCTGACCTGAAGACATCTATGTGACAATATTCAGTTACAGTCATAGCGCCACCTGGGGGCAACAGGAAATGACATGTTTTACACTGTGATTAACTCCTCATAGAGATTTAACCAGATCAACATCATATGTTGTCAGTCTAATCTTAAGACCTTAGCAATGATAAATGTCAAAGATCTTGAGTTTTCATTGAAGGGCGTGTCCGTGGCGGACTGACAAAGTCTGATGTTTCGCCATGAAAGAGGAAGCTGTTGTAACTCAGGCATACTATGTCTGATCTGCCCCACACTTCACATGAGTAATAAAAGTCCTAGCCTAAAGACATCTATATGACAATATTCAGTTAGCTATAGCGCCACCTGTTGGCAGCAGGAAGTGTGGCACTTTTACATGATTTTGCTATAATTCTCCTTTATTTACTCGCTTACATGCATGTCGCCCACTTTTCACTGTTTTCCTGAGGCCAACAGGTGGCGGTTAGCCCGGGTGCGAGGGCCCTTTCAACGCTGCTTGCAGCTTTAATTTACTTTATAACTTGTTAAATATGGATAATTTTCTTACACAAATGCATTGCTTCGCTTCAGAAGGCCTTATTAATACCCTGGAGCCATGTGGAGTACGTTTATAATGGATGGATGCATTTTCTTGAGATTCATACTCATTGGTCCCGTTTACTGTCATTATAAAGCTTGGATACATCAGAATATTTATTTATTATAACTCTGACTGTGTACATCAGAAAGAAGAAAGTCATATACACCTAGAATGGCTTGAGGATGAGTAGCTTGGGATAATTTTCATTTTAAAATTTTCATTTTAACTGCATGACTGTTTTGTGTTTTATAGTCCCTGCGGCCATCTTTTAAGAAGAGTGTGAGTCTACAGCAGTCAAGTGAAGGATTATCGGACAGCAGTCCATCTACAAGGGACAGAATAGGGACGCTCAGGAGGCAAACGTCACTCTCTCAGAGCATACGCAGGTAAACTTAACTATCACAGATGAATGTGTGAATAAATAAATAAATAAATAAATAATGTTCTTCATTGATCTCAAACGGAAATGCAGGCCTCTATAGCTGCTAGATCATGGATGGATGGATGGATGGATGGATGGATGGATGATCTCTCTTTGTTCTCATGTTTACTGGCGATTATTCCTAATAAATATATTTTTGTAACATTTTATAACACACCTCTCCATGATAAGAGGGTTTTTATCTTATTTTCACTTTAAATAAAAAATTAATAAACAATTCGGAAAGAAAACTCGACACCTACTTTTGCTATAGTAACGAACACAACTTTAACACTTTAAGTCATCTTTATTTATATAGTGCTTTTTACAATGCAGATTACTTCATAGCAGCTTTACAGTGATAGCAGGAACATAATTTTGGCTGTACAGCATCTCTAGAAGAAAATAATGTCTTCGTCCAGCTTAAGTAAGTTCAGTATTGATTCATTTCCATTGTAAAAAAATCATTAGTTATTAATTTAGTTAATTTATCTATACAGCAGCTCTCATACAATGGTTTCAATTCAGGCAGATCAATAATATTGTTGAATATTAAGTGTCCCCAACCAGTGTTGGGTAAGTTACTTCAAAAAAAGTAATTAATTACTAATTACTAATTACATCATCAATATTGTATTTAAAATACTTTTCTAATTACTCTGTCTGAAAAGTAATTTAATTACTCAATAAGTAGCTTACTAATTACTTCTTAAAATCCCTATAAGGAAACTTTAAATAATTTAGTCAAACTTGGAATAGTTTAGCCTTTTATAGCTTTTTAAAACATTTTAACTTTATTAAAACATATACTATAATACTTTTATTTACTTTTTTTATTAAATTTTTTTTAGTAAAAAATAGGGATGTCACTATACCAAAAATCTAGTAGTCAGTACCGATACCACCAAAAGTGCACAATACTCGATACCACAATAAAAATATATAAAAAATACAAATAAAACAATGCTATATTGTTTTTTTCCAGGTAGGTCTAATAGTAGTGAGTAAAAATACCACAGAAATTGAATAATCAAATACAAAATAACTCTGCATAGTCATAACTGTATAAATTAAATATAGATTAATCCTTATTAAAGCTTTTTTATTGTGTGATTATCATTTATAATACAGACAGCCAACATTAGACAGTAGCATGTTTTAAAGGCTGCTGTCTAATGGATGGAGACATTATGCTGTTACACATGCCGTTCACATTCACATAACCAACGCGAATATATGCCAATACGGGCATTTTGACATAACTGTGTGTGTATTTGAACGTTTATGTGTAATAAACCGCGAAAAATTGACACTTGTGAGAGGCGGCTGGGTCAATATCACTATAAAGTGCCTTTTGGTGTCCTCATCAGAATCGCTCAGTCATCATGAATATAATACAAAATAATAATATTCTGAGGTTTTATTATAAATAAAAGTTTAGTACATGGAAAAGACATACATTGAGTTTCAAACTCCATTGCTTCCTCCTTCTTATGTAAATCTCATTTGTTTAAAAGACCTCAGAAAAACAGGCGAATCTCGACGTGATACCGACTGTTACGTAACAGTCTGGATCATTAATATGTACGTGTGGTGCCCACAAGTTGAACTTATAGAGACATTCACCCAGAGACTGCCCCTTTAAGGGAGCGGGTTGCGGGATATAGGGTTTCCGGGTTAATGTTGTGAGATTGTTGTTTACATCTCTCGCTCTACCGCTGTACCACTGTACCGCTGTTGTGTTGTATTGAAGTGGAGAGTAAAACTGACTCGACGTACATCTGTCTCCTGTCTCCTCACTTATCACACTCCACATTTGGTGACCTCGACGTGAGTTGGATAAGGCTGAAATATGTCACACAATGGCGGTGGTGAAAATGATGCGGCCGCGGCGCCCGCCGCCGCTAGCGGTGCGGCTAATCTCGGCGCAATCTATGCTGCCACCATCAAGTTGCCGGACTTTTGGCAGCACAATCCACGGCCGTGGTTTCAACATATCGAGGCCCAGTTCCAGCTGAGAGGGATAACGCAGGATGTTACAAAGTATTTTCATGTAGTAGCGGCTTTGGATGCCTCGACGACAGCCAGAGCTATGGCGCTATTAGAGGCTCCTCCGGCGGACGGCAAATAAGACGCACTTAAAACATTCCTGTTAAGCCTCTTTGAACTGTCGGAGCTAGAGAAGGCAGAACGCCTGCTGTCCCTGAATGGCCTTGGCGATAACAAGCCATCTGAGTTAATGGAGAAGATGCTGGCTGTGTTGGGCACGGCGGATCCATCATTCCTTTTCGCCCACATATTCCTTGTGCAGCTTCCAGCACCTGTGCGCACCGCACTGGCCAGTTCCCCCCTCCCTTCCTCCAGAGACTACCGGGCATTGGCTGTGGAGGCAGACAGGATTTTCCTCGCAAACCGGCAGCAGTTTGTCCATGCGCTGTTGCCCCCTCAGCACACGTCTGCCCCATTCACACCGCCAGTGGATGACCAGGGTACTGCAGCTGCTGTGACGGCCCGCCGACAGCGTGAGGATGGGTGGTGTTATTACCATTCCAGGTTTGGGGCCAAAGCCAAGCAGTGTCGCCAGCCTTGCAGTTTTGGAGCACAGGGAAAAGCCAGGGCCGGCGCTCATTAGCAGCTATGGGCGCTGGCCGGGACTGCAAGCTGTTATTCATCACTGACGCTTTGTCTGGCCGGCGGCTGCTGGTCGATTCTGGGGCTCAGCGCAGCATCCTGCCAGCGAAGTCTGTGGACACCATGGCTGGCGGACATGGCCCCCTATGGATGCCGCTAACGGCACACCCATTCGTACTTATGGCACGAGGTATGTGGAGGTGTGTTTCGGCGGGCGGCGTTTTGGCTGGGATTTCGTCATGGCTGCTGTGTCTACATCTCTCCTGGGGGCGGATTTTCTCTGCGCTTACAGATTGTTAGTGGATGTTACGAACTGCCGCCTGATAGACGCCCTTTCTTTTGCTTCGTACCCCTGTACACTGGGAGGGGCGGGGGCGCTTTGTCTGTCGAACACGCTTGCCACAGGAGACCTTTATCAACGCTTACTGGCTGAGTTCCCTGACATCACCACGCCCACATTCTCATCAGCGGTGGCTAAGCATGGCGTGGAACACTACATCACCACAGTGGGCCCCCAGTCTATGCACGGGCCCGGCGCCTCGACTCTGCTAAGCTCGCGATCGCCAGGGAGGAGTTCGCCACTATGGAGCACCTCGGCATCGTGCGACGCTCCAACAGCCCGTGGGCTTCCCCCCTGCATATGGTGACCAAAGCTGATGGCAGTTGGCGTCCCTGTGGTGATTTCCGTCGTCTAAACAATGCTACCACCCCCGATCAGTACCCTGTACCGCACATACAGGACTTTTCCGCTCACCTAGCCGGTGCCACCATCTTTTCGAAAGTGGACCTGGTTCGCGGTTACCACCAGGTGCCGGTCCACCCGCAGGATGTCCCCAAGACAGCAGTCATCACACCCTTTGGCCTTTTCGAATTCCTACGGATGCCCTTCGGCCTCAAGGGGGCAGCGCAGACATTTCAGCGCCTTATGGACTCTGTCTTGCGGGACATGCCTTTCCTGTTCGTTTATCTGGACGACATTCTTGTGGCCAGCGCGTCCGCAGACGACCACCTGACACACCTCCGGCAGTTGTTCGGCCGGCTCAGTGAGCATGGTCTCATCGTCAACCCGGCCAAGTGTGAGTTTGGCCGGTCATCTATCACCTTCCTGGGCCACCACGTCACCCCACAGGGAGCCGTCCCCCTCCCTTCCAAGGTGGACGCCATAGTCAGTTTTCCATATCCACGCACTGTGCAGTCCCTACAGGAGTTTCTGGGAATGGTGAACTTTTACAACCGTTTCCTCCCCCATGCGGCCCAACTCATGCGTCCCTTGTACAATGCTTTGCGGGGTGGGAAACCGGCAGATGTGTTGGATTGGTCCTCGGAGATGACCGATGCTTTTGATGCTGCCAATACCGCACTAGCCAATGCTGCTCTGCTGGCGCACCCGTCTCCGACCGCCCCAGTTGCTCTTACCACGGACGCCTCTGATTACGCCGTGGGCGCTGTGTGTGAACAGTGGGTGGGCGGAGCCTGGCAGCCGCTGGCCTTTTTCAGCAGAAAGCTCCGTGACAACGAGAGGAGATATAGCACCTTCGACAGAGAGCTCCTTGGTCTTTTCCTCGCTACCCGCCATTTTCGTTTTCTGTTGGAGGGCCGGCAGTTCACGGCTTTTGTTGACCACAAGCCACTGACGTTCGCCATGGCCAAGTCTTCGGAGCCATGGTCTGGTCGACAGCAGCGTCAGCTCTCTGCCATCTCTGAGTACACCACTGACATTCAGCACGTGGCTGGAAAAGACAATTTCGTCGCCGACTGCCTCTCCCGGGTGGTCACGGGGTCTGTCCACTTGGGACTCGACTACGCAGCAATGGCCAAGGATCAGGTCGTGGATGCTGAGGTACAAGCCTGCAGAATGGCCCCCATGGCGCTGCTCATGGAGGATGTGACGTTTGACACGGCCAACGCTACACTCCTCTGTGACGTCTCCACGGGCCAACCGCGCCCCATGGTACCTGCTGGCTGGAGGCAAAAGGTTTTTGACACCATCCATAGCCTTTCCCACCCTGGGGTGAAAGCCTCCACCAAGCTGGTGGGAGCCAAGTTTGTCTGGCCAGGCCTGCGGAGGGATGTTAAGGCCTGGGCTGCTGCCTGTGTGGCGTGTCAGCGTGCAAAGGTGACTCGTCATACCAAAGCTCCTTTAGCGACCTTCAAAGTGCCAGAGAGGCGTTTTGATCATGTGAATGTGGACTTGGTGGGCCCATTGCCCCCCTCCCGTGGTTATACTTACCTCCTCACCATGGTGGACAGGACCACTAGGTGGCCAGAGGTGGTTCCCCTGTCTTCCATTACATCAGTGGAAGTAGCCCGGGCGTTCATTATGGCTTGGGTGGCCCGTTTCGGCACACCATCGGACCTCTCTTCGGACCGGGGTCCGCAGTTCACGTCAGAGCTTTGGACAGCAGTCGCCGAGGTCCTGGGGGTGAAGGTCCACCGTACCACAGCCTACAACCCACAGAGCAATGGGCTTTGTGAGCGGTTTTATCGGGACATGAAAGCTGCGCTCAGGGCCAGCCTCACGGACAACAATTGGGCTGACCGCCTCCCATGGGTTATGCTGGGCCTTCGCTCCGCCCCCAAGGAAGATCTGCAAGCCTCATCAGCCGAGCTGGTGTACGGCCAGCCTCTGCGCGTTCCGGGGGAGTTTCTTCCAGACGCCACGGCCCCGTGGTCGGTTGCTTCCCATCGTGCTGTGTCTCGGGGGATTGCAGACGCTTTTGTTCCCATTCCAACGTCTCACCATGGCCTTCCTCAGTCCAACGTGCCCAAGGATTTACCTTCAGCCAAGTATGTTTTCATACGCCATGACGGCCATCGTACCCCACTGCAGCCCCCCTATGACGGGCCCTTCCGTGTCCTGGCCGGAGGGTCTAAGAACTTTGTTGTGGATATGGGGGGCAGGCCTGAGCGGGTGGCTATAGACCGTCTCAAACCTGCTCACGTGGATATTGGTGAACCGCCTCAGCTGGCCCAGCCCCCACGGAGAGGGCGCCCTCCTGCGGCAGCCTCGGCCCCTGCCCTTGTCCCTGACACTGTCCCTGCTCCGCCTTTTGCCCCTTGCCCCTCTCCTGTTAAGCGCAGCCGGTATGGCCGCCTCATCCGCCCCCCTATACGTTGACTCTTAGGGACTGTTTTGAATTGGGCTGTTCGGTTTTGCACTAGTGAATAGTGTCCCTGTTCGGTTTGGGGACTGTTATTATGGGTGAATTCTGGGGGGGCCTGTGTGGTGCCCACAAGTTGAACTTATAGAGACATTCACCCAGAGACTGCCCCTTTAAGGGAGCGGGTTGCGGGATATAGGGTTTCCGGGTTAACGTTGTGAGATTGTTGTTTACATCTCTCGCTCTACCGCTGTACCACTGTACCGCTGTTGTGTTGTATTGAAGTGGAGAGTAAAACTGACTCGACGTACATCTGTCTCCTGTCTCCTCACTTATCACACTCCACATACGCCCCCAATATTTGCATATGCCAGCCCATGTTCAAGGCATTACACAAGGGCAGCCAGTATTAACGTCGAGCTGTGCACAGCTGAATCATCAGACTAGGTAAGCAAGAAAGAACAATAGCGAAAAATGGCATATGGAGCGATAACTGACATAATTCATGATTACATGATATTTTTAGTGATATTTGTGAATTGTCTTTATAAATGTTTCATTAGCATGTTGCTAATGTACTGTTAAATGTGGTTAAAGTTACCATCGTTTCTTACTGTATCCACGGAGACAAGAGAGCCGTTGCTATTTTCATTTTTAAACACTTGCAGTCTGTATAATGCACAAACACAACTTCATTCTTTATAAATTTCTCCAACAGTGTGTAATGTTAGCCCGTTAGCCACGGAGCACTATCAAACTCATTCAGAATCAAATGTAAACATCCAAATAAATACTATACTGAGATGATCCGATGCATGCATGAAGTATGCATGACGAACATCTTGTAAAGATCCATTTGAGGGTTATATTAGCTGTGTGAACTTTGTAAATGCACTGTATTATTGTCGAGAGCTCGGGGGGGGGCAGGAAGCGCACGATTTAAAGGGGCCACATGCTGAATCGGTGCATAGTTAATGGTGCCCCAAAATAGGCAGTTAAAAAAATTAATTAAAAAAAATCTATGGGGTATTTTGAGCTGAAACTTCACAGACACATTCAGGGGACACCTTAGACTTATATTACATCTTGTAAAAACTGGTTCTAGGGCACCTTTAAGCATTTTGCACGTGTCCCTGAAATTGCTGTCCACCCTGTCATTTTGGGGTAAACGCCCATTTAATAAACCATCTGATGTAGTCAGTGACATCCCCACCCCCATTTGGTCTTTCTTCAATGGAGGTTAAAACATCTGCTGCAAGTACACTGAGTATCTACACTTATATTTCCTAACTTTCATCATATTGTGTTTATAGTTGGATGTTAAAAATATTAATTAATATAAAAACTTTTCAGATTACCTTAAAATGAACAGTAATTCCTTACTTTACTTTTTCAGTGGATAAGTAATTTAATTACTTAGTAACGCGTTACACCCAACACTGTCCCCAACTAAGCAAGCCAGGGGCGACAGTGGCAAGTAACCCAAACTCCAACAGGTGACAGAATGGAGAATAAAATCTTGGGAGAAACCAGGCTCAGTCGGGGGGCCAGTTCTCCTCTGGCCAACAAACGAACAGTGCATGATTTATAATTAAGGCAGCATTACAGGTCAGAAGTCAGATTTTGATCAGATGTGACGTCATTTTGAACAAAATCCGGCCAAAACGAAGTTCGTTTTATGTTATTTTTGGAAGTTCGGAACGGATTGCCAAAGCGAACTTTCAGGAAAAGTCTGCTCCAGCTGCAAAACACCTTCGTACTACCATTGGTCAGTGACGATAACGTAATAGGAGGTGTGCGCTGAGGCTCCGCCTTCACTTGTGTGGGACGCGTCCTTGACTCATTTCGTGTGTTTGAGTTCGTGGAGGTAAGAGCTCTGCGGGTGAAAACACTGGATAGCCACTTTATAGTACAAAATGAAGTTGTGTTTGTAAAAAAATGAGGCACTAACACTGTTTTTCATGTTTGATACTGTAAAGCTGCTTGATTTTAAGCAATCTATTGAATAAAGTGCTCTATGAAGACGTGATGTGACTGGAGTGCTACTTTGCAGAGCTCGTGCTAACATTCCCATGCTGTTATGATCAGACGCATTTCTTATGCTTTCTATAATAAATGCTTGCTATTTTTTCATTTTTGTTGTGTTTATTTTGTTACTGAGAAGAAAGTGCACGGCACATATTTACATATTCATCTAAACATCGATCTCAGCAGTGTGGGCGGCATCAGATGTTCGTTTACAGTATATCGCTGCTCACGCATTTCGAACTTCGTTTTACTCCTAAACAAAGAACTTTGTTTGAAGTATACCGGGGCCTTTAGGAGTAGTAAATATCATTGACCTGATTTAAAATCAATGGAAGTCTATGCAATGACCTCCCTAAGACAGCAATAAAAACCTGTGTGTGTGTATTTTTGATGAACTTATAGAAATATTGAACTGCAAATGATAACTTCACACTCATTTAAAAAATTGAACCATGACATTATATCACTATTTGGACAGGACTACTTTACAAATGTCATTTGAGTTACAATTATTATTACCAACACATTTCATGTTCTGATTCATACAAGACTTAAATCATTGTTTTGTTTTTACAAAGGAGAGTGTGTGTTTTCTCGACATGGGTGTTATAGAAAGTCATGTGCTGTGTTTGCAAACATCATGTACAACACGTGTCTTTAAATTAATTACTTACTGATATAATTCAAATTTATTAAAAATCACTATTTAAGTAAATTTCACTTGATTTTATACAAGTGGCTGTTTAAAATAAACTTGCATAAGTGAGCAGAAAAATTTAGACATGTACCTTACTATTACCTGAGACTTATATTAAAATCGTCTTTGCAGGTTCTGTGATTTGGCTCTATTTCTTAATTTTATCATTTTATTTTTTATACCACACATATTGAAATTTAATGAAAGCGTGCTCTTGGAGCATAAGACTGTTGCACAAACGATAGTTCAGGGAGGTTTTAAATGCATATTGCCTACTGTGCACAGTTGCCCTGAAGCCACCGGGTTGGCAGTGCAACTGGGCTTGGGCCCGCCATCGCTGCTTACAGCTATATTTATGACTTACTATCTCATAATAATGAAAAACTTTCTCATAATTATGACTTATTATTATGAGAAACTTTCTCGTAATAATGACTTAGTATCTCATAATAACGAGAAACTTTCTCGTAATTAGGCTATGACTTCGTTTCTCATAATAATGAGAAACTTTCTCGTAATAATGAGAAGCTTCTATGCATGTGCAAAGCAGCGGAGCAGTGACACGCTAGCGACATCCACTGGTCAAATGTGAGAACTCTGCAACCATGGCACGTTCTAGGGGTGTTCGATTCCAGGTTTTTTGGAGTCGGCTCCGACTCCTGACTCCCACTGTGGGAGTCGATGAAATTGACTCCTCGACTCCATTTACCGTACATCAAAACAGCATCATAAATAAGCCAAGATGGCAGTCCACACACTTAATTTATTTTTTCCTGACAAGAAGCCTTAAAATCCCCTCATTAAAACAACACACGTTTAGCGGAGACTGTCCAAATTAGTATAATTTAGAGATGACTTGATGAGTACTATCAATGTTGCTAATTGCCGATACCTAATTTTACAGAGAGAAAAGTCACGAAAAACATCTGTGGTCGAATATTATGTCAGAATTAAATAAACGAGAAAGCAGGGATTCTTTAATGAATTCATATGGTCGAGGGATGGCGCTAAACGCACATGATCATTGTCTTAAAAGTGCTTGGACACGAGAGTTAAAGATACTAAAATTAATACAGTACATAAAAACTGCATACAATAATGTACACTTATTAATGTGTTTATTGTTAATGTGAGTTTTTTTTATTATTTTTATGTATGGTTAGTTTAATGAACACTGTTAACTATGGAAAATCAAATCTATATTTATTGCAATAATATAAGGTACCATCAATACTAAAGCTGACACGGAAGTATGTATAATTACAAACTAAAGTCACTACGACTGTTATCTGTTTCTAAAGTAAGCTAAATGTATGTGGCAAAGTTTCTGCGACAGCTCTCTGACGCGATTCGTCAGTGTCCGAATTCCTCGCTTCATTTCGTTCACTCCTTGCTTAGTGTACTTAACTCCCTGAGGTCTGAAAACGCGCTGGCGCGTTTTGCAGGATTTTTTTCACATTGCAGCAAAACAGACTTAAAATACTCCGTCATTTCTTGTCATAGAGACATAAGTAATATATCAATTGAAACTATAGAATGTCTTCTTTTATTTGTGTACACTCAGAGTAAAATAAAGAAAACTAACATGATGCGTGATCTCTCGTCTCCCTCTGAACGAAGTCCAATCTGATAGTTCTCCGAAAATGAACTGTAACTTATTAATACTAATGACAAAAAAAATGACACTTATGTCTAAAGAAACGTTGAAATGTCAGGTTTTAAATCGTGCAAGTCAAATCGAAAACAAACATTCTGTGTTTATGTAATCTGTATGAAAAGAGAGCCATGTCAGAAGTCCGTGATTCAGCTCATTATCCGCTAATGCGGCCACGCCCATGGAGCCAGCGCTATTTATTGTCTTTAAAAGTGTTTATCTGGATGTTAAAGTACGGTGGCCGAGAGAGCTCAATGCGTTGCAAATGAAGAAAACACATGCAAATAGAAAAAACATCAGCAAATAAAGAAAACATCTTCATCAGTTTGACAACACATGCGCTGCAAATTCCACAACACTTACAAATAGTGAAACGCGCTGCAAACTCCACAACACTTACAAATAGTGAAACGCGCTGCAAACTCCACAACACTTACAAAAAGACAAACGCGCTGCAAACTCCACAACACTTACAAATAGTGAAACGCGCTGCAAACTCCACAACACTTACAAATAGTGAAACACGCTGCAAACTCCATAACACTTACAAAAAGACAAACGTACCTGTATCTTTGGAGTTTGCAGCGCGTTTGTCTTTTTGTAAGTGTTGTGGAGTTTCCACAACACTTACAAATAGTGAAACGCGCTGCAAACTCCACAACACTTTTCTTTGTTAACATTCTGATCGTATGTGCATTATGAGCAGGCCTTTTTGCAGCGCATTTGTCTTTTTGTAAGTGTTGTGGAGTTTGCAGCGTGTTTCACTATTTGTAAGTGTTGTGGAGTTTGCAGCGCATTTCACTATTTGTAAGTGTTGTGGAGTTTGCAGCACGTTTGTCTTTTTGTAAGTGTTGTGGAATTTGCAACGCATGTGTTGTCAAACTGATGAAGATGTTTTCTTTATTTGCTGGTGTTTTTTCTATTTGCATGTGTTTTCTTCATTTGCAGCACATTGAGCTCTCTCGGCCACTGTATTAAAGCCATGGTTAGCGATCTCTAGAAGACATGCCGTTAGTTCCTGGTTCCTTTTCTTCTTTATATGAATTTGTGGCCTAAAGGTGTACAGAGCACCCTCCGGCTGCAAGTATGAATTGAAAACACAGTATCCAGCACTCATAGTAATGACAATAAATATTGAATAAATATTACTCCTCTGTATAGAAAATTGACATAAATATATAAGAATCCATCAATATTTCCCCAAATGTGCATGCTTTTAAGCTAAAAGCCTATATGAAATGCCATAGAGGTAACATAATTGTTCAGACACTTTGCATCACAGAAATACATTATATTTTAAAGAATATAATAGAATACCATTATTTTAAATTGTAATAATATTTCACAGTATTGCTGTTTATGATGAGCTGAGACATTATTACAGAGGGTTTTTTTTCACAGCCTACCTGACTGAAAGGCCTCATTAATATGCAAGTCATTTCAGGTCATTATTATGTGATTCTTTTGTCTTCTCAGGAGTAAATGACCCATTATTCATGATGATTCACGCCTCCATGCAGACTGTGTTTCTTGACAAAAAGTGTCTTACAAAAACTAAATCAGTATATTGTTTTATATGAAGGAGTAGGAGTAGTTTGTTTTTTCAATAACCACGCATAAACATTATTCCTTCAAAAATACAAACATATACATACATGTTCCTCACATAATATGGTAGCCTAGTTTGTGCTGAATACAGTGTAATGACACTTTTGTCATTTATATGTTTATGAACAACTGAAAAAAAGCACAAATGTCAGGGCATGTCAAAACTTCTCCAAGCCCCAAATCAGCCTCAGATTCCAGAGGGTTAAACATAGACATTATGCACTTAACTGCCATGCATTATGTAGCCTATGGATTCAAGAATCAATAAACAAGTGAGCAATTCTGGACAGAGCAACAGAGTCGACACCGAGAGTCGATTCCTGTGCTGGAGTCGACCCCGACTCTGGGGCTATTCAGAGTCGAGGAATCGACTCTTTTGGAGTCGACTCCCCATCACTAGCACGTTCTGCAAAAGTGTAATCTATAATATCATATAACATTATTGATAAATTATCAGTAGCCTATATGAGACGGGATATAGTCGTTTATTCATTTGTAAAATTCATTTGTATTTTTGTGTATGAACAAGCAGAAACAGAGTGGTGATCCATGGATTTCAAACAGATAGAGGAATGATAAGACAGCACACACCTACATACATTCTAATGAGTCATAAACATCTTAAAAGGTGTTTTCTGTAGGAATATCGCTGGAATGAAGGTTTATGACTGGGCAAGTGCTTTAGGACCCGGTTTATAATAGAAAAGCTTTCTAGCGCCTACACTGTAAAACTTTTCGCTGTAAATTTACAGTAAAATACTGGCAGCTGGGTTGCCAGCCACTTACTGTATTTTTACAGTACTACTTCTGTAAACAACATTTACAGTATAGTGCTGTAATTATCAAATACAGTATCCTGCTGTAACATTATGTACTTTTACAGCATTATACTGTTTATCTACAGCTATTAACTGCATTTATACAGCTTTTCATACTACACTTATATTTGTCATTAAATAATTAAAAAATATACTTTTGTTATGTTATGGCAAAGGAAATGGAAAGCAACATACTCTTGAGTTTTAAAACTTTTATTATTTTTTTAATGGAAAAAAGCAGAACATTGCAATGTTGAAAGGTCAACATTTTAAATGCACTCAGCAGTTATCAATGAACAATACAGCAATCTTATTTACATTTAACATTTTTTCAAATGTGGAGTAAAAACAAATAGTAGGCCTACAAGTTTTTCAGTACTGCTCCTTTTTTGCACAGTGTTGCCAGTCTTGGAAGTCACTTTCCCTTCTTGTTTCTTGAGCCGTGTTCATGGTTGATGTCAAAGTACCTAAAAAAGCAGAAAAGAAAGAGAAAAAAAAGGAGAGAGAGAAAACAGTAATGAATATTGCGAATATATGCACCATAGCATTTTTGTGAACATAAGGACTAACAGCCTAAGCATTTGATTGCAGCAAGTTAAAATGTCCAATTAACACTTCAGAAAAGATGCAACTAAAAAAATAATGCTTACAATTGTATTCAATGAAATTGTTTATTCATTGAATGGACTATATGCACAACTGCTTCCGCATTGTACGTCGTACTACATCTCGGGAGTTTCTGGTAAAAGCATTCAGCTCCCCTCCATACAACACTAACCTGCTGCAGTCCAGTGCTCGTCTTCTCATTAACTGTTTTTCTCTTACTGTTTTTCTCTTACCGTTTTTCTCATATTTTATACCTGTTGAATTTAGCTTGTGTGTGTTGGAGCTCTTATCCCAGTCTTTTAAAATAGTATTATAAATAAGTGGTACCTGCCTCGAGACATTTAGCAATGTTAAATATTTAAATTCATCTTTAAGGGTTAGTTCACCCAAAAATTTAATTTCTGTTGTTAATTTCTTGCCCTCGTGTCGTTCAACACCCATAAGACCTTTGTTCATCTTTGGAACACAAATGGAGATATTTTTTGATGAAATCTGAGAGCTTTCTGTTCCTCCATAGGCAGCAGCACAACTTACACATTCAGTAGGAAACAGATTGTTAAAGTAATCCATGTGTCTCTGCGACATGTGACAGAAAGCTCTCACATCAAAAATATCTTAATTTGTGTTCTGAAGATGAGCAAAGGTCTTACAGGTGTGGAACAACATGAGAGTGAGTAATTAATGACAGAAATTTCATTTTTTGGTGAACTAACCCTTTAAACAGTAACGCACTGACAGCGGACTGACAAATATACTTTGAATGTTAAGAATTTGAATACTAAGAATTACACACAGTGAAATGATTGTCAATGAAAAATAGGGATTCAAATATTTACTAAAAGTAAATGAAGGTTTGTCCTGAACTTATTCATCGGGTCTCACACACACTGCAGCATCGATCACTAAGCAGAAATAGGCAAGTTTTATTATTTCAAAACATGTGTTACAAGCCTCAGTGCAAGTAGTCCATTATTTGCCATAAACCTGATTACATCACATGTGAAATTAGGTGCAATACTTACATTAACATAACCATATTTCACAGAAGGTCATTTTCCCCCCTTCCTGGTTCTTGAGCCATGTTTAGGGTATATGTCAAAGAGCCTAAAAGCAGAAAAGCAAAGAGAGAGAGAAAGAGAGAGAAGTGAATATTTTGCATTCATTCACCATAGCATTTTTGTGAACACAAGGACTCACAGCTAAGCATATGATCTCAGTAATGTCTCCTGTTACACTTCAGAAAAGATGCGTCTTAAAATATTGCTTAAAATAATTGACAAAATAAAATTGTTTATTCACTGAATTCTTTGTCATAAACCTGATACACTTGAAAATAAGCACAACACTTACGTAAACAATGGAGCATATCAGATGATTGAGCCTGAAACTAGAGAGAGAGAAAAAAAAAAAAAAACAGTTTAAAAATCAGGTTGTAAGAATAACATATGCTAAGGTTGTCTATAACATGAAACATCAGTGTTACTGCATGAAGCGCTGAGAACAGAGTAACGTTAACCGTTTGCTCATGAGAAGTTTAACATTTCAAGATCAAACCAATCATGACAACATAGAAACGCGAACTAAAAGCTCCAGAAAAGACTGACTTACCGTATTCTCAGCCGAACAATCGGCAAACGTTTTGATTAATCAGGCGGAAAATAACATCTCGAAAATAACGTCTTCTCAGCAGCGCCGTCCAGTCATCTCGCGTCTCAGGCAAACTGACGCTTCAAAAGCTTAAAACTGCACACTATATTCACTCAAATATCGTTTAATGATAACATTAAACCCTGAAGAGTCGACGTGAAACACTAAAAGCGTTGGGAGAGAAGCTAAAATGTATGCCTGGCCTAGAAATTTGAAATGAGCGCGGTAAAAAAAAAATCAATCCCATAATGCAATGCTTCTACAGTATTATACTGTATTACGAGTGAAACGGGCTGAAAACAGAAAACTACTGTATATTTACAGACATTCTGTTAAATATACAGCATTTTACTGTTTTTATGAAAATACAGTATAATACTGTTAGAAATTTCCTGTAAATTTACAGTAAAGTTTTACAGTGTATGTCTAGGCAAACCAGCACATCAAATAGCCTAGGCTCATAAGTGAAATACGTGTTAACGTTAACACATAAACCCACACATTTTATGAAGACGTTGCACTTAAACTTAACAAATAAATGTCATATTCCTTCGTTAATCTGATAGTTTTGTAAGCCGTGGCGTTCATGCAGCAGTTTCCACCGTTATCACGGAAACCACTTTGCGTTCCCCCCTCTCGTGCACATGGAAAAGTATTGAAGATATTGATAATTTATAATAACTGATGTTATTTAATGATACTATAGATAGACTGCACTTTGTAGATTACTTTAACAAAAAAAAAAAACGTTTTGCATAACGTTCCATGTTTGCTGTTCTCGCATTTACAATTTTTTTTTTTTTTTTTATTAAACAGAAACCAGAAATATACAATAAAAAACAGAAATTTACATATTATCAGAAAAAAAAACATGCCAGAGTGTACAAACCATTGATTGATTCATCAAAAAAATGAATATTCTTTAAAAATAATACAATTTGGCTTGGATCCTGACCATTTCTTCTTGTGTATATGAAATTTTCCCAAAATAATAAACAGTTGTACAATAAAATTAAAATTATTATTATTATTATTGTTATTTTCATTGGAATAATACATACATATATCAAAATTATTTAATTTAAATATAACATTTGTTTTCATTGAAATTTCCTTGAAATTTTCCACATCCACCCAAAAAATCTTTGTGTATATACAATTTCAAAAACAGATGGACAATAGATTCTTTTTCCATTGAGCAAAAATCACATGAATAAACAATCTCTAACTTAAACCTCTCTAACACACTTTTAGGTGGATATATACCATGTAAAATTTTAAATGTAAACCCTTTTACTTTTAAACAGTATTTAAACAGTATGCTTCACAAATACACCAAGCTTTATTCCAGTTTATATTCCTAAATACATTGGTCCACAACAAGCTTTTATGAGTAGCTGTTTCACCAGTTATAATATTCCTAATATGTGTATTTGTACACTTATGTTTCAAAATATCATGTCATATAAACATGCTACTTTTAACAAATATTGCCTCAGAAGAATCACTTCCACAAGCTCTTACAAAATGTATAAGTTGTTGAGGTATGGCATCAAATACAACAGCATACTCTTTTGGCGTTACTGGAAACCCAAATTTTTTATAAGATAATAAATTACCATTTGAATTTAAGAGTTGTCTAACTAACACAATATTATTTTCATACCAACTATTTTAGAAGAGAGATCTATTTTTATATTGAATGCACCTATTATTCCAAATAATGTATTTATTTGGGGAAAAATTGTGCTTAAACACCAGCATTCCGGCCAGCTTGTTTGTGAAATTTAGCCAATTTGACAGGCAGTTTTTCAATTTTAAAATCACATCTTAAAAGAAGATCTATGCCGCCACCATACCAAACACATGTTTTGGAAATGTATACCACATACTATCCTTTTCTTTCATGAATTTAATAAACCAATTAATCTTGAATGTTTCAAGTTTCAAAAGTAAGCACAGATAATCCACCTTTGCTCTTTGGTTACATAGAGTTTCTTTTCTCAAATAATGGTGTCTATTTCTCCATAAAAATTAAATAACATTTTGTCTAATTCTTTACATACATTAGATGGCATATCTAAAGCTAAAGACTGATCTTGATATCCCTTCTGCTTTGGATAGTAAGACCCTACCATTCTGGGATAAATCTCTTTGAAGCCAAATATTCAATCTTGTCTTTGTTTTGTCAGTTATTGGCTTGAAATTGAGCACACTGCGTTCACGCTCATCTTTATGTATAATACCTCCTAAATATGTGACTGTATATTTAATAGGAATACCATGTAATTCTGTTAAGTTACATTCTTTAAGTGGAAACAGCACTGATTTATTTATATTAATTTTAAGACCTGATACTGAGGAAAACTCTTTAATGCAATTAATTGCTTTTATTATTTCTGAATCATTTTTAAGAAAAATAGTAGTATCATCAGCCAGTTGACACAATTTAAATACTCTTTCGAATACTCTTATACCTTCGAACTCTGCTTTTTTGATATGTATAGCCATAATTTGTGTAACTAATAAAAACAAAAATGGAGACAAAGGGCTACCCTGCTGTATACCTTGATCAATCTTAAATCTACCACTTGTACCCATTAATAATTTGACTGAACTATTACGTCCATTGTAAATAGTTCTAACAACTTTTTGGAAGTAATCTCCAAAACCAAAATGTTGAATACATTTGAACATAAACTCATGACTCACGGTATCAAATGCTTTGTAAAAGTCTATGAATAACATAAAAGAATCAGTTGGTATATAGCAATTACATTCAATCATATCTAAAATTAATTTGATATTATTGCTGATATGTCTCCCAGTCATAAACCCTGACTGTTCTTCCTCAATGATCCCTTCTAGACCTTTCTTTAAACTTTTTGCAAAAACTAGAGCAAAAGTTTAGCATCATTATTCAGAAGGGTAATTGGTCTCCAGTTGTCAATGTAAAGTTTATCCTTATTCGGCTTAGGAATAACTGTAATGAGTTCTTGTATGAGAGTCGCAGGTAATTCCCCGAATTCAATGGATTCTTTAAACATGGCTGCTAAAAAAGGAGATAACTGACCACTGAATATCTTATAGAATTCACTGGTAAGCCCATCGTTCCCTGTAGACTTATTATCTTTCAAGCCTACAATACAATTTTTTACCTCTTCTAGACTAATATCTTGGTCACAAAATAATTTAAATTCTTCATCTATTTTCTTTGTTGTGTCAGAAATGTTATTCAAAAATAAATCTGTTTCTCTATCATCATAAGGGTCTGAAGTGTACAGAGTTTTATAAAACTGGGTGACATATTCAGCGATATCTTTATTGTTTTCACATACTTTATTATTAATCATGAGTTTACGTATAGATGATAATTCCCTATTACGATTTTCTAAATTGAAAAAAATATTTTGTATTTTTCTCACCTTGTTCCATCCACTTCTGTCTACTCCTTATAAAGGCACCTCTAGCTTTGTCTACATAAATTGTGTCTAATTGTAATTGCAAGGAGGCCAATTGTTTAATTTCGTCATTTGTTAAAATTTGCTTACCAGATAATTCCATTATTTCTTCAATTAATTTATTTTCTTTTTCTTTAGCTATTTTTTCCCTATACCTATAGCTATGCTTCGTATTTCAAATTTCATTAATTCCCAATTGTGACCAAATTTATTGAAGATATATGCCCGTTTCCAATATTTTCCTATAATTTCAGTGGCTTTATTTTTAAACCATTCATTCTCTAACAAGTTTTTATTTAATTTCCAATAATTTGTTTTAGGACAAGCTAGACTTACAGCATCTTTGTTTATCATTATAGCCTTATGATCTGTTAATACTGACGTTTCAGTTTTCACTAATTGAACGTCATCTACACTATTTGCAGAAATTAACCAAAAATCAATACGAGATTGTTTAGTCAAATCATTATTGCTCCAGGTGTACATTCTTTGGTGTGGGTAAGTATATCTCCAGATATCCAAAAGATCCAATCTTGCACATATGTTTTTTAATTCACATGTTTTTTCATTGTTTTTAGGAGGCCATCGGTCTATTTCTTCGTCCATAACAGTATTAAAGTCCCCACACCAAATAATCATTGCATAAGGAAATTTAGAACACTATTGGTTGATTTTACTCTCAATTGTTAAAAACAAAAGATTATTCTTCTGCTTATTATTTGTGGCATAAACATTTGCTATAATAAATTGTGAAAGATCAATACTAACATGTAGAATTATCTATCTCCCTTCAGTATCTGTTTGCTTACTATGAATGCGTCCTTTGAATTTACCTTTTAATATAACTACCCCTGCAGATTTGTTGGTACCAAATGAGAACCAAACATCATTCCCCCACTGACTTCTCCAAAAAGTTACATCTGCTTCACAAGCATGAGACTCCTGAATGGAATAAGTCTGTACCTTTCCTTTGACAATACAAAAATAAAGATTTTCTTTTCAGTTGGTTTCTTATACCGCTGGCATTAATGGAAAGAATTGAAACTGACATGAACAACAACAAAATAAAGATTAACTTATCCCAAGTGCACTTAATAAGAACATAAATGTCACACACTTTGTGTTGCATTTATCAACAATAACTCAGAACAGTCTTCTTTTGACTTCAATAAGCACCATACTTTAACAGATAAACAGTCTGAAGTCTTTGATTATTGATGGAGAAATGAGCCCTATACTGAAATGTTCATCCTTTAATTTCTTTTCCAATTCACAAATGCTTTGTTACCAGGTAAGCCTTCTCTCCATTTTTCTTAGCCTTCTCTACTAATGGCCACAGACGAGCACGTGTTGCCCTGTCATCAGCTGTCAGATCTTCCTTCACTTGAAAACCTCTGCTCTTGAGAAACTCGTTGTTCTTGGCGCCTTTCCAAAAAGCATCTCTTGCCGATCTAGACGTGAATCTGACGATCACTGGCCGCGAAAACTGATTCTTTCTTCCGCTGCCCATTCTGCCGATGCAATGAGCCACATCCACTGCTGCCACGATTTCTTCACCATCACTGCCTGGAATTGCTGCACAGCAAATTTCTTTCACCTTAACTTTGACGTTTTCCTCACGCTCTTCAGCTACTCCATACACACGAAGATTGTACCGACGGCTAATAGGAGTGTATATCTTGATTTGTTCTCTTATCATTGCTGGTAACTACCTCCATTTCTTCCTCAGTACACGACTCAAATGTCAAGTTTTTCTCCATAACCGAGTCTGACAGGTTCCGAGATAAAGTTCTCAATATAACGAATAAACCAACAAAACGTGTGATATTTAACTTAAAATGACAATTATACAATCGGAACAAAAAAAATATGCAACTGTATTATGCAAACATCGCTAACTGTGTGTGACAAGATTTCAAGAGTTCCTCAACGCAAAAGCACAACCACTCGTTCCGCCATCTTGGATCGGACCCCATTTACTAGACTTTGACCAGAGCAAGAGCCATCTCTCTATGGCTCTGACTTTGACCAGCTGATGTCGCTAGCGTGCCACGTCCTTCTCCGCTGCTCTGCGCATGCGTAGAAGTTTCTCATTATTATGAGATACTAAGTCATAATTACGAGAAAGTTTCTCATTATTACGAGAAAGTTTCTTGTTATTATGAGAAACTAAGTCATTATTATGAGAAAGTTTCTCATTATTATGAGATACTAAGTCATTATTATGAGAAAGTTTCTCATTATTATGAGATAGGGGAGAGCAGGGACGAAAGTAACATTTTTCACAAAAATGTAATTTTAAAAGGTAATGTTTTAGACAGCGATATATTTTTGCTGTGGTCAATAACTCACAAGTGTGGTCTATCAATACCAGGTGGTATTTTGCACAAATGTAGAACTGCTTCAGTATAATTTCACTTTGAACATAAGTTGCACATTGTTACTTTCGACCCCGTCAGGTGGATCAAAAGTAACACAACAATACAAGCTAGATTTTTTTGTGGTAGTCTTGTTTTTATTAAATATACCTGACCATGACCTTGTTCATAAGTAACTGCAAACATATTTTGTTCTTTGTCTTTGCAAAAAAAAAAAAAAAAAAAATTAAATTACATTTTCATTTCAAATTGTGAATTTCAGTTTCATCAAATGTTTCAAAAGTAACCCAACAGTACAAACTTGAATTGTTTAGAATATTTTTAGGGGGCAATGCCAATTTATTTTATAAAACATTTTTTCAACAGTTTGAACAATATGAAAATTAAATTAAATTAGCATAATATAAATTCTCAACATAATTTAGCAATAGTCATGTTTCCAATCCAGCTGTTTATATGCATACATTCAAAATATGCATAAAAACATCTGAATAGAAACACTGCAAATTCATAGGTGGGTGTGGAAAAGCTAAGGTATGGCTAAAAACTAAATGTGACTAAGGTAAATGTAAACAGATTGAGTGAATAAATGGTGACATACAGAAATCAGCAACAGATATGTCCAGAAACGCCATCTCATAAACATGTGGCTAAATCAGACCTCTGTTTGTCTTTCTGACCCTTGCTCTTGGCATATTCTGCTAGTATAATATGACATGAACATGTTTTAATAAATGCTGCAATGCAGAGAAAGTCACCACATTAGCAGTGGGACAAAAGAAACGCTTGTTGTCACTGGAGCGGGACGAAAGTAACAAGTGTTACTTTCGTCCCGACAGGAACATCTGACATTTAAACCCGAATTACTTTCATACTGAAAAATACTGACAAGCCAAACTTCAGGATGTGTTACAGCACTAAATAACCTGTAGATTGATCATTATTGTGACGCATTAAAAGAGAAACACAACTTGTAATTAGAAAAAAACGTACTGCTTCAGCAATTTATTTACAGTACTCGAAAACTGTTTTCTGGACCTAACCACGGGAAACGATGACGAAATTACTTGATATTTGGCAGCTCCATCAAGGGTTGCGTGCTGAATGTGCTGTCATAACTTGAAATGCAAATGTAGTCGGGGCTCTGAAAAAATCGCTTTGTTACTTTCGTCCCGCGTTACTTTCGCCCCGGTTCTCCCCTTCTAAGTCGTGATTACAAGAAAGTTTCTCATTATGATGAGATACTAAGTCATTATTATGAGAAAGTTTCTCAATATTATGACTTTTTTAAAAATGTTTCTCTTTGTGAGCTTTGGTTAGTGATGGCTGAAATGCATCTTTACGCACAACTGCCAGCCTGCATGGAGATCATTTTGAGACTTACTTGAGTGTTTTGTATGGATAAAGAGATCCGTGGATCACTGCTGAGCCTGAACCACATCATTAACAGGAGATTAAAAGTCAAAGATCGCGTATCTTGTGTATTTCGTTGAATTTCCACACAGAGGTAACGTCACACAATAATATAACAAGAATTTCTTTCATCTCTGATAGACCACCATCTTCTCTTAATTAAAAAAAAATTTATTATATCTAGCCAAGTTTCATTTTTAAGTTTCTTCCAGCACCAAATGCAAGCGTCGCTAATACCCCTTTTCCACCAAGGCAGTTTGACTGCTGGTTCGGAGCCAGAGCCTAGTTTCAAATCAGTTCTTTGTCTTTCGACACTCTTACCCCTTTTCCACCAAGGCAGTTTGAGTGCTGGTTCGGAGCCAGAGCCTAGTTTCAAATCACTTCTTTGTCTTTCGACAGACAAAGCACCAGCTCTGAACCAGGAAAAGTGGTTCGTAAGTAGCACCAAAACATTGCTGGGCTAGAAGTAAGAACCGCTTGCGCCACGGGCTGGGGGTGGGGTTACTGTGACCAACAAGAAACTTGTGACCGCCATTTTTGAAATCGGCGGCAAGCCGACGCATCTCAAACAAGCTTGGTGTGTTTGTGTTTGGCGCTGCAGCGCTAGCTTTGCTGTGAAATATGAGACGTGTACAGTGACATGAGACCTGGCTCTGTGCTGGCTCTGTGCTGGCTCTCTAGCCCGTGGAAAGGCAAACTGGTTCTTAGAAGACTCGTCAGTTGAACCAACTCCGAACTAGTACTAGCACTAGCTCTGAACTAGCACCTGGTTCATGCTGGTGGAAAGGGGGTATAAGACCAGAAGGGCACGAGCGGAAGTAACCATGCGCACAGTCGCATCGCCGCAGCTCACCGGCGCCATCTTGTGCACCTAGTCCATTATTAGTAGCTTTGTAGTGTCTCGGGAGATCGTGCTCATTGTTACATAGCTCTGTGGCTATACTGCACTGAAGCAGCACAGTTTAAAGGGGACCTATTATGCCCCATTTTACAAGATGTAAAATAAGTCTCTGATGTCCCCAGAGTGTGTATGTGAAGTTTTAGCTCAAAATACTTCACAGATATTTTTTTTATAGCATGTTAAAATTGCCACTTTTAGTGGTTGAGCAAAAACGAGCCAGCTGCAGAACACCTAAAACGCTTGGGAGACATTCTCGTCAGTGCAGCAATGGCGGACTCGCTGTGAACGCACTCAGGGCGGTTCTATTTTAAATTGGTCTGTCTGTCAACACTGTGGGCGGGGCCTGTGGCTTTTGTGACGTCACACTGCCAGGGATCTAGAAACTGCTTGTTCTGAGACACTGCTTATGATTTATGGGGATTAAAAAAAGGAGTGGGTGGATTTTTATCACTATAGGATGGTTGTGTTCACACATTGCCAACACACATTTATGTTTAAACAACATGCAAAAGTGAATTTTGCGTAATAGGTCCCCTTTAAGATATAAACCCAGAATTCAGCAAACGTCAATTAACTTTTTGTCAATATATATATATATATTTTTTTTTCCCTTACGTGCAACTTATTGGAAATTCCGAATGAGTCATTAGTTTGGAAATAAAATAAATAAAATAAAGTAAAATAACGAATAATAATTATACAATAATGAAAAATTAAAATACAAAATTAAAATTAAAATACTTTTTTTTTTCTCTTTTTTTTTCTCTTTTTTTTCTGAACAAAGGGGTACTGCTCAGTGGTTTGGAGTGGGCAGTGTTGGCGAATCCAAGCAGCAGGAATGGCACAGAAAGAGCCTCCGGCACTGCAGTCAGAGATATGGCAAACTGAAGCCCCAGTATTGTGAGCAGAATGAGGCAGCCAGTCTGGACTATGGCCCGGAGTCACCTGTGGCCCCCAGAATGCCAAAGGTATCATACATGTTTACTGCCATTTAATTTTTGTAGTTAAAGGTGCTATAGGGGATGTTTTCGACGACTGAGAAACCAATGACTGTTACTGAGTTTTTGAAATGAGCACATGCGTAAGAACAACCCCCCTCCTTCACAGCTCATTTCGAGGGAACGCCTCCCAAAACTCGTGCACGAGTATTGGAACACGGGTGTTTGTTTACCACCGGCATTCGCTGTGTCGTGTTAGTGGATTCATTATGTCGGACTCACCGCAGGTAACTCATAATCTGCAGTTGTTACTCCTGACAAAAACATTGCATGCGGCACCTGTGGAGTGTGGAAAGTTACTGGAGAGCGCACGTCTCTCACAAGGAACATAATGGCAGTGATTGACAAGCCAGAGGGCCAATCTGCGCATGTCTCTCACAAGGAATGTAATGGCAGTGATTGACAAGCCAGAGGGCCAATCGTTTATGCAATGATCACACAAATGATTGGCTGATGTTTTTAAGGCCCTACCTCATGCACAGATGATGTATATTGATATTATTCCTTTCAGTGCACCTAATAAATAGTCTTTTATCAGTTAGTAAAGACAGTTTCAAGTAATATTGCAAAAATGTATAAAACAAAACATCCTCTATAGCACCTTTTAATGTACAACAAATAGAACAATTATTTTATTTTAACAATATTTTCTTCAAATTGTCAATTAATCTGCAATACTAATAACAATAGTTAAAATAATAATAATACTAATAAGTGTCAAAACAGTCTTTTGATACTTTTCTATATGTTAGTAGGGTTGTCAATCAATTAAAAATTGTAATCATATTTCATTACATGATATGCTGATTATTCATTGCATATATCAATATTTGTAGTTCACAAATGAAGATAATTTAAGACATTGTAACAAATTATTGAAAGGATTAAATTGACATTACAGAAAGTAGCTTAAAGGTGCTAAAGAGGATGTTTTGTTTTATAAATTTTTGCAATATTACTTGAAACTGTCTTTACTAACTGATAAAAGACTATTTATTAGGTGCACTGAAAGTAATAATATTAATATACATCATCTGTGCACGAGGTAGGGCCTTAAAAACATCAGCCAATCATTTACGCAATCATCGTGTAAACGATTGGCCCTCTGGCTTGTCAATCACTGCCGTGACGTTCCTTGTGAGAGACGAGCGCGGCTGCGCTCTCCAGTAACTTTCCACTCTCTACAGGTGCTCCATGCAATGTTTTTGTCAGGAGACAGGAATAACAACTGCAGATTATGAGTTACCTGCGGTGAGTCCGACATAATGAATCCAAAAAACACGACACAGCGAATGCCGGTGGTAAACACTCGTGTTCCAATACTCGTGCACGAGTTTTGGGAGGCGTTCCTTTGAAATGTGAAGGAGGGGGGTTGTTCTTACGCATGCGCTCATTTCAAAAACTCAGTAACAGTCTTTGGATTCTCAGTCGACGAAAAAATCCTCTCTATCACCTTTAAGAATTGAAAAAATGCTGTTTGTTTTATTTCCATGTAATTGAAGATAAGCCTATCATTGGCATACAGTCCACAGCCTTTCATTTGCTCATAGTATGTATGCGTAAAACTAATAGATTTAACGGTACTGATGCTGCTAGTATACATTGAAAATACTTTTTCTTTTACTTTCTTTTTTTTTACATTTATGGTTTGATTTATATTTGTACACAGGCTGTCATGTTAATGTTATTTTTCAAAAATCCATTATATCTTGTATCTTTTATACTCAAGTGTAAAAGCACTTTGTATTTGAAAAGATGCTTTTTATATTTTTGGGGCACACCCCCATGAACAATTTTTTTTTTTTTTTTTTTTTTGCAAAAACAGCATCAAACCATTGAATTTAGATACATTTCTAGTTTCAGTGTTTTTTTTTTCCCAGACATTATTGTTTAAACACAATAACTATCATCTGTTTAAAAAGTGAACCACATTTGGTTTCCGATCACTGAAAATGGGTAAAATTTGAACCTGGAGCTGCTTTGAGATCCCCATATCTATGGGACTAAACTATATAGGGCCTTGAAAATGAAGATTTCAAAAGGAAAGTTTATTAGGGTGAGAATCTAGAGTTATATTAAGATATCTTGAATACTAGAGTTACAGGCATGCAAACTTTGGAGAAGGAATATTTATGACACTAAGACAGATATGTTCTATGCAATTGAGTTGGTAGAAAAACATGATACATTTCTAGTTTTAACATTATTTGTTCTTCAGACATTACTCTTTAAAAGAAAACAAGTATCAGCTGTATTGAAAGTGACCCACATTTGGTTTTTGACCACTGAAAATGTGTACAATTTACCAGTTTACTCATGAAGCCACATTAAGATCTTATTGCTTATCTTATATGCTTATTTCTTTTGACTTAAAGCATTATTTCTAAAGCTTAGACAGCGTATCCTTACAGCACTTACATACAATAGACCGCTTGCTGCTACATGAACACAATTGCGTGAACACTGCAGCTTATATGGTTAGTAAATCACGCCACAGACTGTTAAACATGATGCGTAAACTGTTGTGATTGCTCTTTTAATAAGCAAACCACACAATATGCACAGAAATATGGAATAAAAGAGTGTTCACTTATCTTAGATGTTGATTTCAGATGCTTTCTGAAAACACACTGCAGACTGCCAACAGCAACACTGTATTTGAATGTTGAGCCACAGCTCATTGGCCGCTGATGCAACAGCAACCAATCAGCTGCACTATGTAGATAATGATGTGATCCCTACCAAGGACCTACCAACTTGCGGCATCTAGAGTTTCATTTCAGAACTAGGTATTTAATAATATGTGTGTTTTAATTTAATGCCAGCACTACTGAATCACAGTCTTTGTCTCTGTCACTCTTAAGATTGTGGATCCTTTGGCTCGTGGGAGGCAGTTCCGTTATGAAGATTCTGAGCGGCCGAGGACACCCCATATAGCATATCCTCCTTTGACCCCAGGTGTGACCTCTCTCTGTTCGTTCACCAGCCAGCGCTCTGGTTACACACATTTGCCGAGGAGAAAAAGAGAATCTGTGGCTCGTATGAGCCTCCGTGCCGCGTCCAACCTTCTTAAGGTGTGTTTGTTACCATGGAAAGTCTTTACATCACACCTCTATAGATGTTTAATTAGTATTTAAGATTTTTTTGCATGTTAGTATTCACCTCCTGGTAAAGTACTTGTATGTGTATACATTTAAAGGATTAGTTCACCCAGAAATTAAAATTTTGTCATCATTTACTCACCCTCATTTCGTTCCGTAAGACTTTTGTTCATCTTCGAAACACAGATGAAGATATTTTAATGAAATCTGAGAGATTTCTGTCCCTTCATTGACATTTCATGCAACTACCACTTTGAGAATTGATAAACAGAAATGGTAAACAGAAGTTAAGCATGCTTGATTGATGTTCATTCTTGAGCGTTATGCAGCACGTTTGAGCTTCCGCAAAAACCAAAGAGGTTTGTTCTTGTGTGTCAAGCTAATATGATTGAGCTTCTGTTTATGTTTGCTGATCAGTGTTTATATGTGAATAAAAGCCTAAATTAAATCTCTTCATCATATTAAGCCATGAAGTCTCTTCGAAAATTTGTAATAAACTGCTAGATTCATATGGATTGGATTTTACGATCTCATTATCGAATTTTTAAAACGACAAAGTGGTAGTTGCGTAGACTTTCAATGGACAGAAATCTCTTGTTTTCATTTTAAATATCTTCATTTGTGTTTCGAAGATGAACAAAAATCTTCCAGGTTTGGAACGACATGAGGGTGAGTAAATTATGACAATTTTTTTTCATTTTTGAGTGAACTAACCCTTTAAATGGATACTTCACCCTTAAATGAAAATTAATTAATAATTTGCTCACCATGATGTTTTAATGCCGTATGCCCTTCTTGCTTTTATGGACCACAAAAGAATTTTTTTTAAAATGTCCCACTCGTCCTCATCCATATAATGGCAGTGAATAGTGACCAGCATCAAGCTTTTTAAATAAAGATCCAAAAGTATCACAGAAAGCATGCAACACTTTATATTCCAAGTGTTTTGGGGGTATATGATAGGGCTTATATGGATGAGCTTGAGAGGGACTTTTTTTTTTTTTTTTTTTTTTTTTCAACAAAAAAATCTCCTTTTGAGTAAATGATGACTTAATTTTAGGGTGAACTACATGATTATAATAAATTATAGTAATGGGTATGTACCTTTTTGTCATTATAAATTAACTCTCCAATCCTATAATGGCTATATAGCTGAGTTCAATTTCTTTTCTTTTCTTTTCTTTTTTTTTTTTTTTTTGCTTTGCTTGTATTATATTCCAATAAGTGAGGTTGTGTCATGTGGTACTATCCTCTCCTTCTGGTCCTGTAGGGTCGACAGGGTCTACAAAGTACTCAAACTGCACGTGGATTTCAGAGGAGGAGTTTTGCTCGGCACAGCTGGCTCGAGGAAGACACTGTAGACACAGCAGACACCTCTGATTCAGTGTTTTTTAGCAAAGTGCGTATATTTATCTGGGTTTGTCTCCAATCTTTTCTACTCCTCTGTGCTTAATTGTATTGTATGTATACTTGTAGTGTACTTAAAAAATTATAAGTATTCTTTTTTTTTTAAATGCACTTACAGATAAATTTAAATTAATGAAATAAAATGCTACTTAAGTGTGCTTAAAGAGAGTACACTTTCATGAATGTTTATTAACACAATTTTGTACACTTTTAAAAATTGCACTTTGTAATAAGTTAAAATGAAAGGTTATAGCCTAAAGTATGTTTTAAATCATTGTTTTAATAACCTTTTGTTGTTTGTTTGGCAGTACACTTCAACCATACTTCAGAGACAGTAGAATTGTGAAGTTACATAAAAAGGTTTACTTAAGAGTGCTTTTATGAGCCACTTTAGTAGAACTTAAATTCAACTAATTGCATTCAGTATACATTTAAACTTAAAATTTAAACTTAAATTTCACACCGCAAGCATGAGCAGCGCGTCAGCAGCGCGTCAGCTTCACGTCAGCGTAACTACATCATCACTGCAGCTGCAGATACGCATCAAAAAAGACAGCAAACTCAGGTTTGATTTAGCTAGAGCCTATATACCTGTCTATGTAATAACTAAAAGAATGTTTATATAATCATATTTTCTGGATAGTTTACTTTAGTTTTTTATAATACACCATACTTTCACCCAAACTGAATAATTAAAAACAAGTTTTTATATGGGTAAATCTTTTATAAATATTTTTGATTCTTAATTATCTTTTCTGACATATTCCACTTCGTTAAAACACACTAGACATGCTTATTCTTTGCATTTTGAGCACTTTTGTGTGAAATCATATTTATTTTGTCCTTTGAAAGTGTGCTTTCACTTTAATTGAGCGTCAGCCACGCAGCAAAAATAGTCTTTGCGCCGAAACCCCCGCGTCACTGCTGCTCACGCAACGCGTGTGAATGCACTCACTGGTTAACATGCATACCAGAAAAAAATATGCGCCACTCATGCTTGCGGTGTGAAACGGCCGTAATTCATTTTTATTTTATTGCAAATAACATGCACGTAAGTGTCAGAAATCATTATATTCTGTTTGCACTTAAATTGTCAAGAAATCCCCCCTGTTTTAGCCTGGTCGTTTACAAATCAGAGCTGGAAAAGTCTGAGAAAAATGGGCGTGTAAAGCTCTGGAAAAGTGGGATTGGAAGAGAACAACCAAAGAAAAAACAGACCTACAACACACACATTATCCAGAATAATGAATATTATTAAATGAGCTTGGAGAAAAATGACAAGAAAATCCCAAGCTCAAGGGAGAAATGCAGAAGAACATTTAAAACATTTAAAACTAATAATATTTTAATTAATAATATTTTAATTATCATATGCTCGCTCTTAGTATATCGTAACAATCGTATTTTTATTTATGTGTTCGTATTGAAACTAAACATACTACACAAGGTTCAAATGTCCGAACGCAGAGCAGGCAGAGGTGAATGAGCAGCACTTTTATGACATTTGAATTCTCCGCTGAGATCTCATGCGAACATATTTTCCATTTGTGCTGGTGGACAACAGCAAAACAAACCGCCTGCACTGCACCAAAACTTCAGCTCTGGTCACGTCGCAGGGAAACACGTTTTTGTGTTGTAGCATTGAGGAAACGAGCACCTAAGACCCATATCTCTGAATGACAACAATAGGCAATGAGACAGAAGCAACAAAAGTGATACTTCCTCATGCATAATACTGCAATTATAATCTTATGCATACTATGGTGCAGGGATTGGATTGAACATGCTCTTTCTCATGAATAAATGCAGAGAAGCGGGTGATGTAGATTCGCCCCTGCAAGCCTATCTATCACACACTCCGAAGCCCGAAGCTACGTCACAAAATAGACTGCTTTTCAAATTTTTTTCAAAATTACTTCTTTTTGAAATTGCTCTGAAAAATGCAAAAATAATAAATTTTCACTTGTTGATAAACTTTATGGGTGCTGTTAGTGTTTTCAGTGACTGCCTGTACATATCTGTTCACATCTCAAAAAATGTGTTCTGGGGTTTCATGACACTTTAAGTTTATTCTTTTAAAAAGTATATTATTTCCATAATAAGTATGCAGAAGTGACACTGTCAAACTAATTTGTTTGTTGTTTTGAAAATTTTACTTGATGTTTGTTTAGCTCTTGACTGAATAGATAGGTAAGTAGGTAGGTAGATGGATAGATAGATAATGCGTACATGTTTTTAACGAATGTCTTTGTTCCTCTCTTTCACAGGTAGATGTTCATGAGGAGCTTTATTCTATGGCAGATGATGTTTTTGAGTCACCCCCTATATCAGCTTCTTGTCCTGTGGCAAATGTTTCTTTGGGCGAGGGAATATTCCCAAGCTTGTAAGTTAAAAACAGAAATTTGAAAGAATTTAAAAACACTGAATTTGTTTAACACTGAACTGACTTCAGCTGAACAACAGCTGAAATGCATAATTTTCCTTTTATCACTTTAAAGCTGCTTTGAAACAATCTGTATTGTATAAAGCGCTATATAAATAAAGATGACGACTTTAAATTATAACAGTACATCTGTTGCCTTACAAAGCCTATTCAGTAGCTATTTCAATTTAGTACACACCTGTTTTAATCCTACTGTTCCTTTTCTCTTCATCTCCAGAGGAAAAAAGGATGTCCCCAAAACTGTGACGACCTCTGGGAAAACCTCTTCTCATCGTGGCGGTCGAATTGCCTCCAAAGTGAAGCACTTTGCTTTTGATAAGCAGAGGCGTCAGTATGGGATGGGTGTAGTGGGGAAGTGGCTGAACCGACACTATAGACGCAGCCTCAGCAGCCAAGTACAGAAACAACTGGAAGATTTGCACAGTCATCGGTGAGTAAGAAAACCCAATTAGCTTCTCAGCCTTAGATGTTGCTTTTAAATTATTCAGAGAAGTTGTGATCATTAATTGTTTCTTTGTCAGGCCATATTTTACCTACTGGATCACCTTTGTGCATATTGTCATAACACTGCTGGCCTGCATTACATATGGATTTGCTCCTGTGGGCTTTGCCCAGCATTCTACTACTCAGCTGGTAAGATAACAAAAAGAATGTGTTAGGATGACACTGAACCTCTCAGTGTTATATGGGTCAATGACGTGACGCTCATTTTTTTTGTGTCCTTATAGTTTTAGTTAAATTTAAAAGGGTACAAATTGCAAAATAAATTAGCAAATTACTTACATACATCCTCTTTTTTGAGGACCAAGTCTAAAATTTCTGGTTTTAATCAATTTTGAGAGAATATTTGGGGATTGATTGCAAAAATGTCAATGTGGTGTAACCGTAAAAACTTAGTACCAAATAATTGATCTTGTTTAAAAAAGGTGAAATTCTCAATAAAACACCATATTATCTAGTTTGGCATAATCTTACATTAGAACAATTTAATAGTAAATAAAAATAAATTTAACACCATTGTTCTGAATATTATAAATAATTTGGGGAATCATAGGAGTCAAGTCAAATTCCTGAAGTGTCAAAGTGGTGTAACCACCATTCAAGGAGCCATTTTGTTAATATTGTGCAAGAAAACCATGTGACAGGAAATTATATCACAAAGAGGGACCCCTGGTGACACTAAATGCTGCATGCAAAGGTTAGTAACTGTCTTTAAAATATGAGATATTTTGACATTTTTAGGGTATGGTTAGGTATTCTTAGGTATACATGTCAAATGGTATGACCCCATGAATACATTGATAATTTATCATTATTATAAAAATGTGTATTGACTTTAAAAATTACATTTGAAATATTTCCACCAAGGCCATGTGCTTACATAGGTGTCCATGATAATACCTGTCAAATTTGATTTTAAATTGAAATGTCAAATGGTGTAACCGGTTACACCATTTGACTTCTATTACAAGCCTTTCTGTTAGGGGCAAATTTAGTCAAAATCACTAGTTCATATTGCTGATTAAAGATGTAATATAAACTAAACTACTATTTGGAACTATATTCAAATGTTCAATGTTTTATTTTTTTTGAGAAAGTGGTGTTTTATCCACAACTTTATTATTAAAGCTCTGTAATTCAGTAAAATAATATATAATTATGTTGCACAACATTAATGTTTAGAACATATGTTTAACATTGAAATGTTTAGCTTCAATATTTCTATTCCATTCACTTAAAAATGTAAGCAATATAAAATCATGGAGTGATTGCTAATGAAAGACAAGTGCGTCAAACGTATCGACAACAGCTTTTATTATGCCGCAGTCGCTGCTTCTGCTTCTTCAGGTCAAGCGTATGTGATGTAAAGCAGCTCTGTTTTAAAAATATTACACACATTTGTGTGTTCAAATTTGTTAAAATGCTACTCTGTGCGTTCGCTCGGCAGCTGCCATGAGACACTTGTTGCACACTGCAGTCAACTAGATCCATATTAGGCATGGTAAAACATGGTACTAACAGTAAATCAAGAAAACAAGATTTAAACAATAAGACTAAACGTGTTTAGCTATATAATATGATTAGATTTCTGTCGACAAATGTATCCAAACAGTTGCTCATCTGTCTAATAAAACACATAATATATTAAAGCGTCTTTGGTGTTTCTGTGGTTTCGACAAAATAAAACCGGAAACCGAGATTAACGCGGGTATCATGTCATTGATAGGCGACGCACGGACATGGCTCGTATCCTGGTTATTATTTCTCTAGGTTTAAACATTCTTGGAAACATCTGGCATAATATAAGTACACAAGTCAACAAAATATATAAAATTGTCCAAGTGGTTTTTTGATATTTTAATCCAAAAGTCTTACATATTGTGCATTTAACCAAAGACTACAATTTACATCTATAAAATACAATTCATTAAATTTCTAAGATTTTATAATTAAAACGACATAACAGAGCCCCTCTTGCCCCAATAGATAAATTGATATAGTTTCAAGCAAGGAAACAGTGGCTCATCACAGAGCACCAGTGAATTCTAATCCTGCTATCAGATATTTTTTTTTAAGAAATCATCACTTTGATGATTTCTTGTTATCAGATATTGTTCCTTAAAGGGTTAGTTCACCCAAAAATGAAATTTCTGTCATTTATTACTCAATCTCATGTCGTTCCACACATGTTAGACCTTTGTTCATCTTCAGAACACAAATTAAGGTATTTTTTGATGAAATCTGGGAGCTTTTTTTTTAATCTCCCATAGAAAGCAACAAAATTACCACATTCAAGGTCCAGAAAGGTTGTAGAGCCATTGTTAAAACAGTCAACGTGACTGCAGTGTTTCAACCTTAATGTTATGAAGAGATGAGAATACTTTTTGTGCGCAAAAACAAAATGAAAATTATGACTTTATTCAACAATCTCTTCTCTTCCTGTCATTATCCTCATGCAGGTGACACAGTAACACAGTGAAGCCTTCCTTCTTTATGTCTGAATGCCAGCTCAGTATTGGCCAAAGCTGATCACGTGATCAGCACAGCGCATGCGTGTGAGACTGACGCAGGGCCCGGCCAATAATGAGCCGGTGTTCTGACGTAAAACCTGGAGTTTCTGCACTGTTTACCATGTCAACAGCATGGGAGAATGACAGGGAAGAGACAAAATAGTTTAATAAAGATGCTATTTTTGTTTTGTTTTTGCACAAAAAATGTATTCTTGTCTCTTCATAATAAGGTTGAACCATTAAGATTAAGGTTGATCCTTTGCAGTCACGTCGACTGTTTTAACGATGTCTTTAGTACCTTTCTGGACCTTGAAAGGGGTAATTTCGTTGCTTTCTATGGGAGATAAAATGATCTTAATTTGTGTTCTGAAGATGAACGAAGGTCTTGTGGGTGTGAAATGACAAGAGGGTGAGTAATTAATAACAGAAATTTCATTTTTGGGTGAACTAACCCTTTAACTGTAAAATATATGAGACATGATTTCACTGTTCATTACTATGATTATTTCTTGTTGTCAGATGTTGTTTTTCATCACTGAAACCACTTAACTTAACTTGCTGACTGTCATGCTTTATTTTCAGTGTCAATTTGTTCAACAAACAATGGCCTTTGGCTGTAGAAGTAACATGGTCAGGTGGTGTAACTGGTTTGTGTCAATTGGCGTAACCAGTATTTTTCATAAAAAATATAATTATTTACAGAAAAATTAATGTGGAATAAAATGTAATCATCTAGTTTAGTGTAATAACATGATTTTAAACAATTTTAAAATAATTTGTCAAAGAATTCTTAACTTTAGTAAAAAATTTTGCAAATGTCATTTTTATCAACATAAAATCAACTTAGACACAATATATACATTTTAACGTACCTGATGCATGCTTTTAAAACAGGTTTTTAAAAGATTTTTTAATTTCTCATCTTGCCGCACCATATTTGTCACTGACCCATATATATTATGTAACGTAGCTGACATGGATGCAGACTAAGACAATGGTGTAGAAGACCTAGGTGTGGTTTATTGTAAAGATGATAATCCAAAAACATGACAAATGAACTACAAACTTGAGCTTTACATGAAACAAAAACCTAAACATGAACTAAGAACTTGACTTGACTGATAACAATAACCGCATGAGACACATGAGATATGGAATAAATACATACTTTAATACACGACCACTAGACAAAGCAAGCATGAGGGCCAATGCTGTGTCATAATTACTGTAATTTCGAAATGGCAACATGTGACATTCTCAAACTGGGAATTATGCATTTCTATTGGAACACTATCAATGCCCAATTGAATTTGAAGCGGTCAGGTGATACAGTGGTCACGTGGTACAAGTAGAAGCTCTCAGAAAATTCCCAGCTTACAAGTTCTATAACGAGCTCCACGCAGAAGCGAACACTTTTTACAAGTTGAAATCTCACTATTATGGCAATTACAACATGGTGTCACTGCACCTTAAATACCTTATTCAGGGGAACACATGACTATGACAATCAATGAACAAACAGAACTCATAACCACATGACAAGACAATGAACCAATGAAAACATGACACATAAACAAGTGGGAAACATCAATCACAATACAAGATCACATGGGGTAGAGGCAGTCACATGACACTAGACAGGAACTATGACTGACAACACACACAATAAAAGACATGAAAACTTGAACATAAACAAAACTTAAAACAGACGTGACATATTATATATTATTAATAACATTGGGAGATGTTGCAAAAAAAATCAGACATGACAAAATCACGTAGGTGTACATATTGTTCTCTTATTAAAATTTCTCCATTTCAACAAATGACAGTTCTCACTTATTATTTCTTTATGACTTTATGTAGCACATACCTGCAAACTAGTCGCTTTTAGGGAGTGAAATTGCAAGCACCATGATAAACTTTGCAAGAATCGAAAATGGGTTACTATCCCATAGACTGGAGTGAGGGGGAAACATGTCGCATGTTGGAGTTTGTAAACATGTCGCCTTTTTCACCTCTTTTGAGTTTGCAGGTATGGTTGTCAATAAATCAATATATAATTATGATTTAAAGGCATAGTTCACCCAAAAATGAAATTTCCGTCATTAATTACTCACCCTCATGTCGCTCCACACCCGTAAGACCTTCGTTCATCTTCGGAACACAACTTAGGATGTTTTGATGAAATCCAAGAGGTTTTTTATCCTTCATTGAAAGCAATGAAATTACCACATTCAAGGTCCAAAAAAAGTGGTAAAATCATCATTAAAATAGTCAACGTGATTACAGTGGTTCAACCTTAATATTATGAAGTGACGAGAATACTTTTTGTGCGCAAAAACAAAGCTTGTTTATACTGGGCCAGCTTACATAAGCAGTATTCTTACTTTTTAAATTACTTTTTAAGTGTTAGTCAGGAAATTCCAGTCATATTATTAAAGATAGGACAGTTTAAGAGGGGACAGAAAGCAATCAACAGCCCATTTAGTCACCCAATTATATGTACACTGTGTAAGTTGGCCATGCTGTTAATGTTCCATTTTATATCCATTATGTCAGACATTTTGCAGCTCTTTCTGTGGGGGGCTGCTCTGAAATTGTATTACTGCTACAAGAGTGTGAGCAATTACAAAACTGTTTATTATACATTTGGTTGCCCATTATCCATTCCATTCCATTCTTTTTTTCTCTCTCTGTTTAAGGTACTGAGAAACAAAGGAATTTACGAGAGTGTAAAGCATGTGCAGCAGGAGAACTTCTGGATTGGTCCTTGCTCTGTAAGTGACACATAGAGTGATTCATTACATTAGACTTAACAACCGAATAGGCACGGTTACCATTTCTAGAGTTTTAATGATAAACTGTTAAACTGCTATGTTTACAGTGTATATAAAAAGTCTACACACCCCTGTTAAAGCAGAAGGTTTTTGTGATGTAAAGAATGAAACGAAGATAAATCATATCAGAACTTAATGTACCTTTAATTAAAAAAATTACTCCGAATAATCTTGTTTTCCGTTTGCATTAAGATTATTTTTAATACCCCCCAAATAATGTGACAAAAAACCCCAAAGTTTCCCTCATTTCAGGGTTAACATTCTCAGAGATTTCAGTTAAACTCCTTTCTGAATAGGTTTGGTTTCTTTTATGTTTTTGGAAAATAAAGTTAAGCTGCTGCAAATAGATCCTCTTTCTCCTCATCTCTGCAACACAGCCGTGACAGTTATGTTATTTTAAGTTTATATTTTTAATCTTTTTTTCTCTGAATAATCTGTCAGTTATCTACGGTGGCGCATTGCTGCCACATGCATATTATTTTTTCCACTCAATTATGTCGTTCAAACGACATCTTTTCTCGTTCAAACAACATCTTTTCTCGTTCAAACGACATATTATGTCATTCAAACGACATCTTTTCTCGTTCAAACGACATATTTTCTCGCTCAAATTTATGTCGTTAAAACGACATCTTTTGTCGTTAAAACCACATATTTTGTATGTGACGTGTACGAAAAATACCTTTATCTGATCTATAATAGAGAATTTATATAGTCTAGATCAGTGCCTTTATCACACTTCCGCACTCGAAAAGCAGAAGCAAATATATACCTTTCGATGTCTGCATCGATGGCAGTGCAGAGTAATGAACACAATATTATTGTTTTATTGGCCTATATGCAGTTTCTAATTATGGAAGCATATGTGTAGCAATATTCAATTTGAAATGTAATATGCAAAATGGCAATGCAATATGTAAAATGGCAATGCATTTCTGTATTTAAATTTACATTTTCCATTCCATATATGCAATGTTTGGAGCAAAATGATAATTCAAATTCAATAATAGAATTTACATTTGCCATTTCCTACACTACATTTAACAAATAATTTAAACATATATTTTAATGCTTTATAAGTTGCAAAATTAAAATGAAAACGTATTAAAGAAATGATTATATATGTTTAACGCGGTCAAACCAAAATTGTAGCAAAATGATCATTTAAATGTTATTTTTCTTAATTGCATTTACACTCTCAGTGCGATTGCATTTTCATTAAATGCCCCGCAATGAAGTAGCAAAATTCAATGTGGATTTGAAAATGCATTTCCAGCCGATCAAGTTCCCGCCCCGCCCTGTCAATCACTTCATTAAGGCGGGGCCAGGTGTTGGAAACATGGCGGCAGCAGTTATTAAGAGCGAGGCATAAACTGGCAGATGATGCTGATCAAGAACAGAGAAATGTCAATGTTCCTGCAGATGATGCGCTTCTGTCAGTCATAGAACCAGTACGTTATTAGAAGCATATATATTTATGGTTAGGCGTCTCGCAGTGAACGCGCCTGATGCTCGTGAGGTGAGCGCGCTCGCGCAGCTCGAAGTGCTGAAACAGACGCTTCGAGTGAGCGGTGCTTTACAACAGGTTCCTTTACTCATAGAAATAATCTTAAACAAGATGTCCGAGATTATTGCTTGCTCTATCAGCATGTTGTCTGTTTTTCTCTTTTTATCGTTCTGATTGTTTATGCATCATTTATAATAATAAAACTATAGTCCATCTGGATGCTAATGTGTTGTTTATATTAATAATAATAATAATTTCTATTCGAAAAAATAATGTTTAAACCTCTCTTTCACACACTAGAAAGCACCCCACCCAGCCCATCTCTAATGCTCCTAAAATTCACTCAGGTGATATCTTGTCTCTCTGGACAGATAGCTACATAGTCATTCTTCTCGGTCTGAGCAATGAGTTTTTGTCTTTTTTAAATCTTTTTATTTTTTTTCTTCTATGAAAATTTCATTTTCAGCCATCATGCCACAAAACTCCAGTTCCAGCACATCCCAAAGGCACTACTGGATTTGTAAAACTGAATGTTTCAAGATGTTGGAAATACAACATTTGATAGAAAACACTATCAGTTAAAAATAAAAATCACATCAATTACCACTTTTCCAGCAGATGGCGGCAGAGGACCATTTATTGACTCATTTAAGACATTTCCTGTAATATTTTTTTCATGTTTCGCTTTTGAATAAATATTAAACATTATGAAATCAATCGGTTTAAAAATAAACGTTGTCAAGGTGATGTATGAAGTACTCACAAAGTCTCATGAAAAACAATAACTTTTCTAGAGCATGAATTACACAGAAAGTGCTCTCCCTTTATACTCACAGCAGCTGTCAGTCAGTGCAGCTCAAGATCAATGAATTCAGCACACTTGTGAAAACTCTTATTTTGTTCAATGAATCTGTGCATAATAAATCCTTAATTTACAGTGTGTTGATGCTTTAGTATTTAAGTGACTATATTCTGATTATAAACTAAGTATTACACTATTAAAGCCGTTAAAGCTACCACAGGACATTAAAGATAGCGACACACCAACAAGTGACATTTCACCAGAAGTTTTCCAGCTAGTTTGTATTATTGCGGACATTCCAAAGAACGCTTCATGCATATGGTCCATTAAAGGGCCCAAACTGTGCTAGGAAAATATCCTCAACATCATCACCTGTTCACATGTGCTTTAGTGTGTGAAAGATGGGTTTAGACATGACCAGTTATTTTTGGGAATATAAATTATTATTATTATTATTATTATTATTATTACAAATAACACTCATTAGCATCCAGATTGACTACACATCGTTTTATGAATTAAATGATGCATAAACAATAATCGGAACGATAAAAAGAGAAAAAGAGACAACATGCTGATAGAGCAAGCAATAATCTCGGACATCTTGTTTAAGATTATTTCTATGAGTAAAGGAACCTGTTGTAAAGCACCGCTCACTCGAAGCGTCTGTTTCAGCACTTCGAGCTGCGCGAGCGCGCTCACCTCACGAGCATCAGGCGCGTTCACTGCGAGACGCCTAACCATAAATATCTATGCTTCTAATAACGTAGGTACTGGTTCTATGACTGACAGAAGCGCATCATCTGCAGGAACATTGACATTTCTCTGTTCTTGATCAGCATCATCTGCCAGTTTATGCCTCGCTCTTAATAACTCTGCTGCCGCCATGTTTCCAACACCTGGCCCCGCCTTAATGAAGTGATTGACAGGGCGGGGCGGGAACTTGATCGGCTGGAAATGCATTTTCAAATCCACCTTGAATTTTGCTACTTCATTGCGGGGCATTTAATGAAAATGCAATCGCACTGTGAGTGTAAATGCAATTAAGAAAAATAAAATTTAAATGATCATTTTGCTACAATTTTGGCTTGACCGCGTTAAACATATATAATCATTTCTTTAATACATTTTCATTTTAATTTTGCAACTTATAAAGCATTAAAATATATGTTTAAATTATTTGTTAAATGTAGTGTAGGAAATGGCAAATGTAAATTCTATTATTGAATTTGAATTATTATTTTGCTCCAAACATTGCATAGGCCTATATGGAATGGAAAATGTAAATTTAAATACAGAAATGCATTGCCATTTTACATATTGCATTGCCATTTTGCATATTACATTTCAAATTGAATATTGCTACACATATGCTTCCATATCTAATAGCCTAATAAAGCACAATTTTATCATGTAGCATTCCTTATTTTCTAGAAAATAACTCGCAACTGATTGTCACATGCACCAAGTCAGAATTAAGTTTTTGAGAGAAAAAATATCAGATAGGGCTAATTCTCATTGGTGTTTCAGTCGCATTTTATTATAGGCCTACATTCAAAAATAATGTAGCTAAAATAGCCTACCGGTAAACAGGCCTGGCGCTACGGATAGGCTACAACAATAATATAGGTTTATTGGCCTCAATGATTCTGAGACTCCCAGTCAGAGATTGTGTCTCAGACGACATTAAATAATTTGTGAATATTTGTAAATATTTGTGGCATAACAGGTGGAAAAATGACTGTACTGCAGTTCTGTGGATGTTTTGCCTAGGCAAGGTTATTAGCCTTTAGTTAACTAAAAAAAAAAACTATTAAAAATATATATGCTAATCGAAATAAGCCTGAAATATGAGAAAATATAAGTATTTGTTGAAAATGATCATTTTCAATATAATTTCGTTTTTTTTTCTCCCCCTGACCTTCAACCGATGCGATCCTTTCATTAACCGACAAGATTATGTTAAATTGGAATTAAACGAAATTAGAATGAAGGAAAAAAAATCCCATGGGTTTATTTTTAGGCTATATGCACATAGATGAAACAACAAAATATGAGGATTCTTTGAATCACATGCAGCGCTTCTGGAGAAAAAAACAAGATGAAATCTTATAAAAGGAATAAATAGCCTATTCCTATATAGCTAGGCATCCACAAAATATATTAAACCTAAATAATTAACATATGAAAATGAAAGAAAAAAACTGCAACAAGTAGACCATCTATATGATGAGTTTCGATTAATTTTTGAGAAGCAAGTTCACGGAAAGAAATTGCTTGTCTTTATTCTTCAAGCAATGTTATTGTGAGTGTACAAAAATAATAGTTATACCTTCACATATTCGAATGGTGTTACTCTTAGGACCATAAATGTCTGAGTATTTTATTGTTTCCGCTTTTATAAGAAAATTCAAATGAACGCGCCGGCACCTCACGCGCACACACAATAGGCATCCGTTTTAGTAGCTACTTGACATCGCAGCCTATTGTCAAAATATACAATTTATATTGACATTCATTAGCTAACCTATATTTTATGTGGCTAACATTTACTTTTTAATATTTTTTCCAATACGTAATCTTTTAAACACTATTTTTTTTAACTCTGCATTTGTGCAGTAAAAATAACTTGAATGAATATTACAACAAAATTTAGCAATTTTAGGCTGTTGTTGTTTCGCTTAAAATATAGGTTAGTTCCCCTCGCTCTACAAATATTTTCAATTTAATGGTATTCAGAAAAACAGAACAAGAATGAAAAATATAATATATAAACATCAAGCCAAAACGAATTAATTTAAAGCTAAACTTTAAATCCAGTTGTGCACTAGCTATATTTTTGGATGCTAAATAGCCTATAGCCTATTTATTATTTAAATGCTCTGATTATACACAGACTATTTAAAATTAGCAGAGTAACTTTTTCTATATTTGGTTGACTGTATTTTATTTCGATAATAGGCTGCGATGTCAAGTAGCTACTAAAACTGATGTCTATATTGCCTATAAGTGGAAACCATAAAATACTCAGACATTTATGGTCATAAGAGTAACACCATTCGAATATGTGAAGGTATAACTATTATTTTTGTACACTCACAATAACATTGCTTGAAAAATAAACACAAGCAATTCCTTTGCGTGAACTTGCTTCTCAAAAATGAATCGAAACTCATCATATAGATGGTCTACTTGTCGCAGTTTTTTTCTTTCATTTTCATATGTTAATAATTTAGGTTTAATATATTTCGTGTATGGCTAGATAGGAATTGGCTATTTATTCCTTTTATAAGATTTCATCTTGTTTTTCCTCCAGAAGTGCTGCATGTGATGCAAAGAATCCTCATATTTTGTTGTTTCATCTATGTGCATATAGCCTAAAAATAAACCCATGGGATTTTTTTTTTTTCTTCATTCTAATTTCGTTTAATTCTAATTTAACAATCTTGTTGGTTAATGAAAGGATCGCATCGGTTGAAGGTCAGAAGGTCAAAAAAACGAAATTATATTAAAAATATCATTTTCAACTAATATTTATATTTTCTCATATTTCAGGCTTATTTCGATTAGCATAAATATTTTTAATAGTTTTTTTTTTTTTTTTTTTTTTAGTTAACTAAAGGCTAATAACCTTGCCTAGGCAAAACATCCACAGAACTGTAGTACAGTCATTTTTCCAAATGTTATGCCACGAATATTTACAAATATTCACGAATTATTTAATGTCGTCTGAGACACAATCTCTGACCGGGAGTCTCAGGGCCCTATTTTAACGATCTAAACGCAAAGTGTAAAGCGCACTGCGCAGGTGCACTCAGGGCGTGTCCAAATCCACTTTTGCTATTTTAACGACGGAAAAACGGTCCGTGCCCGGGGGCGCATTTTTAAAATGGGTTTTCCCTATTCTCTTAATGAGTAATGGGCGTAACGTTCAATAAACCAATCAGAGTGTCATCTCCCATTCCCTTTAAGAGCGAGATGCGCTCGCGCCATGGCGTATTGCTATTTACATGGCGTACACGCGATGAGTCAGTTAATATATATGTGTGTGTATTGGCACGATTGTTCAATTAATTAGCCATCATTATAAGTAGTAATAGGCTGAATTGAAAATAGGTAGCCTAATTCTAATACACGCAATGACTATTCATCATTACATTTTTATATTTATGTAGCCTACACAATAATATTCTTTTACACTGTAATCCTTTTGTTTTTAATATTAGTCATGTTTGTGTGATGCGCATCCCTGTGTGTAATAAACAAAGTCAACGCGCACTGTGGACGCGCCCAGAGGCGCAGTTTCTACCAACGCGCTCTAACAAAAAAATATTGCGCCATTGACTTTAGACTTTAGACCAGGTTTGAGTTGGTCTATGGCGCAGTCTATTTTCAGCTCCTTAAAATAGCAATGCGCCGGCAATGCGCCTGAACACACCTCTTTTTTAGACCAGCACGCCCATGGGCGCACTAACTGGCGCAAATGCATTTACTAATTTAAGGACGTGGCGCTGAACGGGAAAACGCGAACGGCGCCGGACGCAAACTAGCAAACACACTTGCACTGCGCCTTGCGTCGCATTGCGCCGGGTGTATTATAGGGCCCATTGAGGCCAATAAACCTATATTTTACAGAAAATAAGGAATGCTAAATGATAAAATTGTGCTTTATTAGGCTATTAGAAACTGCATATAGGCCAATAAAACAATAATATTGTGTTCATTACTCTGCACTGCCATCGATGCAGACATCGAAAGGTATATATTTGCTTCTGCTTTTCGAGTGCGGAAGCGTGATAAAGGCACTGATCTAGGCTATATAAATTCTCTATTATAGATCAGATAAAGGTATTTATCGTACACGTCACGTACAAAATAGGCTATGTGGTTTTAACGACCTAAATATGTCGTTTGAACGAGAAAAGATGTCGTTTGAACGACATAATATGCCGTTTGAACGAGAAAAGATGTCGTTTGAACGACATAGTATGACATAACGACATAATTGAGTGGAAAAAATAATATGTATGTGGCAGCAATGCGCCACCGTAATTATCTGCCAGTAACAGGTTATGATTATTGGTGATTATTGGCCACAAAAAAAAAAAAAAAAAAAAAAAAACTGCTGCTGCAATTTTTGAGAAAAATGCAGCAAGTTCAGTCATTTTCACATCCTGTGAAATCCTGGTGGGACTGGCTGAGGTAGTAAAAGATCATAACTCATTATTTTTAACTTCTATTCAGGGTCCTATTGTTCAAAAATTTTAATTTGGATTTAGAAATACCATGTTTTGATATCCAGGAGAAGGTAATCCATGTTACTTTTATGCCGTTTTTTCCCCCCTTTTTTCCCAAAGCAATCAGCAAAGCAGTCAGAGTGAGATAACTTAAAGTGTTTGTAGACACAATATAGCGTAATAAAATAATACAAAAAATCCTCTTCCATTTTTAGTTTCTTTGAAACAGTCATCTGACCCACAACAAATAAATAAACAAACAAATATACATGCAATAAAAGTTGCAAATGTTAGAATAATAAATATACAGTGATAAATAAGTTAGAATTAAATATGTCCTTTTTGTTTAATATTGCTGTTTTTATTGGAACTTTCTGTACTGTACTGAAAGGGTTAATAGATAGCCTAGTTATACTTTTTCTACTTTATTATTGTAACGGCTAAACAAATCAAGTGTAAAATACAAATGTTTATATATGCTATATGATACAAAGAATTTTTTTAAAGTTTTATTTACAGTTTGTTCCTGACATTCCCCCTGAATCCACCCTTCTGCTGGCATCAGGATTATAAGACTTTTTTTGGATCAAAGGCAGATAAAAACCAAGACTGGATTGCATCATGAATTTAGATTTTTTTTTTTTTTTTCCTTCCCCAACTGGGCCATGTCCTATAATATGCCATGCTGTATCCTGTCTCTGGATAGAGTTTCTATGCATCTTAAATTATGGTTTCAGCAATGTGACTCAATTGGAATATTTTAAAATTAAGTGTGAAAGGGTTAATAATGCTCTGCCAATTTTACCAAAGCTAGGTGATCTTGTGCTTGTAGGTTAAGTTCCAGGTTATAAAAGATTAATTTGAAGGGTAGTGAATTAAATTCTGCAGTGAAATGTTGATCATTCAAATGCAACACTTGTTCCTCCTGTCTGCTTACCCTCACCTGACTGATGATGCTGTTTCCTCTCTTTTCCACCCCTTGGAATGAAAGTATGTATATCCATTTGGATAAATAAAAAAGCTAGGTAGTACTAGATCAAGCATTTTGTCAAAATTTTACTGGGACACAGATCCTTTTTACTGGGGCACGAGCCCCAGTAAATAGGGTCTAGCAATGCCCCTGATGCTTACATGAAGCCATTATGCTTGTATATTTGAAACCCCCCTTTTTCATCACTGTCTGGGATTGTTCTCTAAAAACCAGTTATACAATATGGATGGATCACTTTTGTGTTGGCTAGTCATTGGAAGAGAATTTATGCCTCTTTTAATAGAAAGCTTACCTTAATGTAGGAACAATGATGGTGATTGCTTGTTAGACTGAAATATTCAGCTCTTCTACTGTCGTTACAATGTTATTCATGAGAGAAATGTCACTCTTTGTGGGTCTCTTTACTGCTCTGTGTTCTTTGTTCTATAGGAGGATCTAATTCACTTGGGAGCAAAGTTCTCCCCATGCATCAGACGAGATAGTCAAATAGAGAAACTAGCACAGCAGGCCAAAGATCTAGAGAGAGAGTCCGGCTGCTGTGTACAGAACGATGGTTCTGGATGTGTGCAGACCCAGAGTGACGACTGCTCGGTACAACACACACACACACAAACACACACACACACACACACACACTCTCACACACACACACACACACACACACACACACACACACGTTCATGAATAATAATAAACAATACACAAACAGCAAATCAGTTGTGTGTCCTTTGCAGTGAAGATTAATTGCAGTCATAAATTTCAAACAAAGCTCTTGTCTACCACCTAGAGGAAGCAAACTGAACATAACTTTTAATAACTTAATTCATTATGACTTGTAAGTATAAATGTGTCTTCATTTTGGTGCTTCCTCTTAAAAAGGATTATATGACTACTAAATACATTTTGCTTTTTTTCTGATCTCAGGAGACTTTAGCAACATTTATAAAATGGAACAAAGAGAACGTAGACATGGTTAGATCTTCAGGTGCAGTCTGCCATCAGGACCCAAGGTAAATTTCAATGAAATATCTCTCATTCTGCGAGAAAATGTTGAACTTTTATTTTATTGTTTTGTCTTTACAATCCATGCTGGGAGCAGGACTTGTGAGGAGCCAGCCTCATCAGGACCCCATGTTTGGCCTGATGACATTACAGAGTGGCCGGTGAGAAATGTTCACCAATGACAGTTGTTTTTACCTTCATAGAAGATCTGTCTTAAGTTTTTTTTTTTTTTTTTTTTTTTTGTCTAACAATTCTGCCAATGAAGTCCAAAATTAAATTGGATGAAGGGTTTTGGAATTGCAGCTCTTGAGAGTAGCCACCCCCTTTCATAATATTTTTATCAGTTACTCAGGTAAAAGATCTGGAGTTGGTTTTAATTGTGGTATTTGTATTTGGGTGCTGTTGTTATGAACCCACATCATGTGGTCAAAGGAGCTCTCCATGCTACTGAAACAGGCCATCGTTAGACTTCAAAAACAGAACAAATCAATCAGAGAGATAGCAGGAACATTAAAAGTAGCCAAATCAACTATTTGGTAGATTCTAAGAAAAAAGAATGCATTGAGCTCAGAAACATAAAAAGACAACAGTGGTAGATGATCGCAGAATACTTTCCATGGTAAAGAAAAACTCCTTTACATCCAGCCAAGTGAAGAACACTCTTCAGGAGGTAGGCATGTTATTGTCAAAGTTTACTATTAAGAAAAGACTTCACAAGAGCAAATCCAGAGGGTTCCACAAGGTGCAAACTATTCACAGAGGCAGTCATTGCCTGTAAAGGATTCTCAACAAAATATAAATAATTTTGTTTGATTATATTAATTTTTACAATTACATTTGAGCCCCTGAAAATAGGGGGACTATGTATAAAAGTGGTTGCAATTCCTAAACTTTTCATATTATATTTTTGTTCAACCCCTTGAAATAAAGCTAAAAGTTTCTTTTTAATTGTGTTCTGGTAACATATAGAGCAAAAATTACGAAAATTGTGCCTGTGTCCAAATATACAGTGGGTACGGAAAGTATTCAGACCCCCTTAAATTTTTCACTCTTCGTTATATTGCAGCCATTCGCTAAAATCATTTAAGTTCATTTTTTTTCCTCATTAATGTATACACAGCACCCCATATTGACAGAAAAACACAGAATTGTTGACATTTTTGCAGATTTATTAAAAAAGAAAAACTGAAATATCACATGGTCCTAATTATTCAGATCCTTTGCTCAGTATTTAGTAGAAGCACCCTTCTGATCTAATACAGCCATGAGTCTTTTTGGTAAAGATGCAAGATGCAAGATGCAAGATGCAAGTTTTTCACACCTGGATTTGGGGATCTTCTGCCATTCCTCCTTGCAGATCCTCTCCAGTTCTGTCAGGTTGGATGGTAAACATTGGTGGACAGCCATTTTTAGGTCTCTCCAGAGATGCTCAATTGGGTTTAAGTCAGGGCTCTGGCTGGGCCATTCAAGAACAGTCACGGAGTTGTTGTGAAGCCACTCCTTCGTTATTTTAGCTGTGTGCTTAGGGTCATTGTCTTGTTGGAAGGTAAACCTTCAGCCCAGTCGGAGGTCCTGAGCACTCTGGAGAAGGTTTTCATCCACGATATCCCTGTACTTGGCTGCATTCATCTTTCCCTCGATTGCAACCAGTCGTCCTGTCCCTGCAGCTGAAAAACACCCCCACAGCATGATGTTGCCACCACCATGCTTCACTGTTGGGACTGTATTGGACAGGTGTTGAGCAGTGCCTGGTTTTCTCCACACATACCACCTAGAATTAAGGCCAAAAAGTTCTATCTTGATCTCATCAGACCAGAGAATCTTATTTCTCACCATCTTGTCCTTCAGGTGTTTTTTAGCAAACTCGCACTGAGGAGAGGCTTCCGTCGGGCCACTCTGCCATAAAGCCCCGACTGGTGGAGGGCTGCAGTGATGGTTGACTCTCTACAACTTTCTCCCATCTCCCGACTGCATCTCTGGAGCTCAGCCACCATGATCTTTGGGTTCTTCTTTACCTCTCTCACCAAGGCTCTTCTCCCCCGATAGCTCAGTTTGGCCGGACGGCCAGCATAGGAAGGGTTCTGGTTGTCCCAAACGTCTTCCATTTAAGGATTATGGAGGCCACTGTGCTCTTAGCCTTAAGTGAACCTTAAGTGCAGCAGAAATTTTTTTGTAACCTTGGCCAGATCTGTGCCTTGCCACAATTCTGTCTCTGAGCTCTTCAGGCAGTTCCTTTGACCTCATGATTCTCATTTGCTCTGACATGCACTGTTAGCTGTATGGTCTTATATAGACAGGTGTGTGGCTTTCCTAATCAAGTCCAATCAGTATAATCAAACACAGCTGGACTCAAATGAAGGTGTAGAACCATCTCAAGGATGATCAGAAGAAATGGACAGCACCTGAGTTAAATATATGAGTGTCACAGCAAAGGGTCTGAATACTTAGGACCATGTGATATTTCAGTTTTTCTTTTTTAATAAATCTGCAAAAATGTCAACAATTGTGTGTTTTTCTGTCAATATGGGGTGCTGTGTGTACATTAATGAGGGAAAAAAATGAACTTAAATGATTTTAGCAAATGGCTGCAATATAACAAAGAGTGAAAAATTTAAGGGGGTCTGAATACTTTCCGTACCCACTGTATATGGACCTAACTGTCCTAACTGTGTGTGTGTGTGTGTGTGTGTGTGTGTGTGTGTGTGTGTGTATATATATATATATATATATATATATATATATATATATATATTTCTCTATTGCAGATTTGTACATACCCTAAAACATGGAACCACTCAGGATACAAACACATGGACTGCACACTGAAGGGCAGGCCATGCTGTATTGGAACTAAAGGAAGGTAATGAATGAACATTTGTAAGAATTAAAAGCAAGGTTTAGATGATGACAGTTTTCATTAAACATGTAGAGAATTTTGCCATATACTTGCAGTCAAAGCCACTTCGGTTCTAGTTTCATACACGTAGTAATTGCTTTGAAATAAATAGTTAACTCAAAAATGAAATTCTCATTTACTAACACTAATATTGTTCCACAACCATAACACTTCTTTCTTTCCTGGAACACACAAATAAATGTTCAAAATAATGTTCATGCATTTCCATTCAATTAAAGTGAATGAGGACCCGTGCTGATGAGCTCCAGAAATGACAAAAAGCACAATAATAGTGTTTGTGTCAGGAACAAACTCAAATTTATGTTTACTCTAAATCTTGTCATCCATATTTCAGTGAACTCAATTGAGCTGTGGCAGAATGAAAAGATTTTTAGCAGGAAAAAAATTGGTCTGGAATGAGAAATGGAAAAAAAACAAGATCATTTTCATTTTTGGGTGAATTTGTATCCAGCTCCTGTCTAATTTGATCCAGTCAAATTTGATACATTTTATTCAAATCTGTTCTGTTTTGATCTATTTATAAAGATGTGAAATTACCACTTGGGAGTACTGCCAATTCATGCGTGGATATTTCCATGAGGAGGCCACACTCTGTTCACAGGTATCCATTTACATTGAAAAAATAATTTCAGCCCAGCCATCAAAATTGATTGAATATTCGACTATTCGTGCACACCCCTAGTTTTTAAAAGCTTAACTTAAAAATGCCCTGTGGTTCTCTGTTTTTCTGGAAAATAGATTTCTCTGGACAGAATTAAATGGTAATACTTTAAGAAAGGACATTTATTTTTTGTTGTTATACATCTGTATCCTGACAGGTCCACTGCCTGGATGATGTGTGTGGGTTGCTGCCATTCCTGAACCCCAGTGTCCCAGATCAGTTCTATAGACTGTGGCTCTCCCTTTTTCTTCATGCTGGGTAAGGTTTAGGTCTTTATCACGGCTGGACCGGGGATAAAATGTATGTATATATATATATATATATATATATATATATATATATATATATATAATATTTATATATAAATATAATTAATATTTATATATAAATATAATTAATATTTAATTTGTTTCATATAGATATGCGCTTGACAGTAAAGCACTGATTTTGCGCTAATATGCTATAAAGTAGCTAAATTTACTAGTAAATTTACTGCTCACCCTAATGTCATTATAAATGTATGACTTTCTGTGGAACATAAAAGAAGATAATTTGAGAAATGTCTGTTTTTTTAATAGAATTCAAAGGTAACCCAAATGGTATGGTTACCAACATTCTTCAAAATATCTTCTTTTGTGTTTCACAGAAGAGAGAAAGACATATAGATTTGGAATGACATGAGGGAGAGTAAATTATATTTTTATATTTTGGGGTGATCTATCCCTTTAACAAAAGTAACATTGGTAAAGACTAGAGTTAACACCTAATTTATGTAACACACTAATATTTATATTTCATCAAGTTCTAATTGAATTAACATTTACTTCAATTGAAATTCATTAGAACGATTAAAAAGTTCAACAATTGGTAAGATCATGGTAGTCACAGGTAAAACCATGCTCCTCGTTACCATTGATATGGTTTCTAAAATAAATGAATAAATCCATTTTAATAAAAAGATAGTGTAAACACATGTAGAAACTACTAAAAAAACTTTATGGAAGAGATTTATATTCCTCAATATTTAATGTAAGTAATAATAGTGTAAGGGTGGAACTCCTACAGCGGTTCAGACTGTAAGGTTTGCCGAGCGACTAAAGAAACTTTATCAGTAAGATGTTAGAATACTGTACATTTCTTGTCTATTACCACCCACTGCAACTTATACCAAAGACGGAAATAAGCGCAGTTACAATAGCAAAATATGTGGGAGAGCGTTGCTATAGTGTGACAATATTGTATTGCAATAGGGAGAACATTCATGTTCATACTAAATCAAAACTAGTTAGCACATCATTTGTAATTGAAAGGGTTTAATGACAATATCTGATTATGGTTACACTTAAAATAATCACAAAATAGATGTATGAGATGATAAAATCATATACCATTAATCGTACACAGCATGTATGAAAAAGTTACCTGAGAGAGAAAGAGAGAGAGAGAGAGAGAGAGAGAGAGAGAGAGGGCCAGAGAGTGCCCAAGAATCCAAGAAAGAAGAGCAGAGTATCAAAGAGACCAGAGCAACAGTTACAATCTTCTTTTATGCCTTCCTTGACCATGTGACCAAAACTCAAATGTGAGACATTCAAACTGACCAATCAGAAGATTAAAACTTCCCCCCACTGTACTAAAGGTGTGACCATTTGTAGACCCCCGATGTACACACATCTTGGCCTACAGGCCTTGATCACTATCACCTTTGTGCCTCCCAAATGGCCCTTGGCAAGAGAGAGGGGTGTGAAACAGTAAAGCAAATGTCTTTGTTCATTTTAAAATATCTTTGGATATTTTCAATTCTTACAATAGCAACATTTTTAATAAATAAATTTCTGCCAAAGCACCATATTTCTACAGTGCTTTTGCAGTTACTCATGCGCATTTTAAGAATTCCCTCACTTTACCGATCGGCCCACTACTTGACAGGCCCACCGGGAAATTCCTGGTGCTCCCTATGGCCAATGCATGCCTGGTCTTTATACTCACTCTTTCTCTCCCACTCTTTCTCATGTCTGTACATGGAATGAGAGGCAGACTGAGAGTATTACTAGATTTGACACAAAAATATTACTGACAGTTTCTTTGACCCATGCTTATGTGATTGTTCTTCAGTTTACTGCATTGCCTGGTGTCAGTGATCTTCCAAATGACTATACTTAGAGACCTGGAGAAATTAGCAGGCTGGTTACGCATTTCCATCATCTACATTCTCAGTGGTATTACAGGAAACCTTGCCAGCGCCCTCTTCCTACCGTACAGAGCAGAGGTATGACACAAGTGCACAGCACATTTTAAACTTCACCTAAACTTCACCTTGTATTAAAATGACCCTATGAAAACACATATAACCATTACAGAATCTTCTAGATTTAATGCTACTTAAGCTCTGTCAAAAACATCACTGGTATGTTGATTTGTCACTTGCTTAGTTAAAAAAAAAAAAAACTAAAAAGGTATTTAAAGTGAAATTATGCCTATACAACAGCATAATAATATTATTTGTAAGATTGTTGGAGAAAAGAGTAACATTGCTTGATAAAAAGTGTGATAATAGCTGGTAAATGCGATATATTGCCCGGTATATGCGACACCATGAATATCACCTGGCAATATACTGTATCTACGTTATTATAAGTATTTTATAAGCGTATATAGTGTAAAGTAAAGTTCTGTTCACTTGCCTTAGGGTAAAAGAGTAACCTCCTATTTTTAATCTTAAATTTACCTTTAAAATTCTTAAATTGTTGACGTTTCTTAATTTTATTTGTTTTTCTTATCTGCAAATTTCTTGTGTACCATTCAGCAGAAAAGAGAAGACCGTTAATTCTACTTATGTCAGATGGTCAGTGTTTTTTTTTTTTTTTTTATCATTTATTTATTTATTTATTTTTTTAGGGAGAGAAAGAGAAACAGAAAATCTGGCCAATGAGAAAGTGAGGGTGAGAGAAAGTGAGGAAGGAAAAGAAGAGGGAAGAGGAATGTGCCCCCATTGAAACCTGCCAAGTACAGAAGCTTAATTCATTAACTCGAGAAGCTGTTTGGGATTACTGGGTGAAATAAATAACCCTGTCTGGAGGGTAAAAGTTCCCCCAGTGGCCTATCTGTCTTAACCTTTCCTTTATTGCTGCATTTTTGTCTCTGCCTCTAACTCTTTCTTTCTGACCTGCTCTTGTAGAAAGTTACTTGAATTGTACAATGGTCAAATGTAACTTAAAGCCACTGTAGTTGTCCTTATTCAACCTCCTGTAACCTCAGCTTCCCTCCACAATTCGGTTAAAACTCTGACAAACCTGTTCAATCTAGAGTTTAAAGCAAAAACATACTTACCACCACTCACACTATATGCATTCCTCTATTTCAGTTCTAATATTATCACATTATTATTTATAATTGTTTGTTCTTGTTTGCTCCTTTACAGTTGTCCACATTGTAATTAAAATTCCAAGTCCAAGTTTTCCAAGTCATTAGCTTCAATAGATTAAATTCCCAGTGATGAGGAAAACAAAAACAAAGAAATCCCAAATAAGTCATGTAAAAACAAAGTTTTAAATTAGGTAGTTACTAAATAACATGGGTGAGCATTGTTCCCTTTCGATACTTCACTCGTACTGTGTATGGGGAAAGGTCTCCCTTTTTCCCCGCTGCTGAAGCCTTTTTCAATAACGCAGTGTAACTGCATCGTCATTGGTTCAGTCATAGACAAGTTGTTGAACCAATGACGGCGCGGCATTGCTGCGCGGCCTATGGCGACAAAGCGCGCGAATATTCCCGCCGAATTGGGAGAGCTTCACCCGTGGCTTAACGCCGCTCTAAAAGAGCGTTTCCACAGCGGTTTTCACCGCTTCTAAGAGCTTCCGCGGCCCTCGCCGCTCTACAAAGAGCCACCCAACTGCCGTTTTCACGGCACCGGCATCTCCCGATGCCCCGTCACTCATGTGCTACGTGCAGGGCCCCCCTGCACGATAGCGTCGGACACAGCGAGTGCGTCGCCTGCCTGGGCAAGCCCCATGCGGACGGCGCGCTTGCTGGAGACTCATGCCCGCACTGCGAGTGCATGAGTCTCAGTTCCCTGCGCTCGCGGGTCGCCTTCTTCACGGAGGGCGATCTCGCCGCTCGCGCCCTCCCGTTTCCTTCCTCCCGCGAACCAGCCAGGAAGAGACAGCGGGGTAGAGCGACTCAACGCCCGGAGTTAGGCGAGCTCACGCCGGCCCAGCCCCCGCGTGCCTCGCCCTCTCCTCCGAGGGAACTCTCTCCCGTTCTGTTCTCTCGCCCTGAGCAGCGTCCCTCTGCCGAAGCAAGTGACCTCGTCTCATTCGGAGGAACAGACGACGAGCAGGATGACTCCATGTCACTTACGGCTTCCGAAGCGGAAGCATGGGTTGGTGAGCCGGATGACCCCGCTCCCCCGCCTCCCTTGGAGCCCATTGAGCACGGCCAGGGCATGGATGCCTAACTATTCCACATCCTGTCCAGAGCCGTGGAAGAGCTGGACCTCGAGTGGGCCCCTCCAGAGGAGCCGTCTCGCAGCCGCCTGGACGAGTGGTTCCTGCCAGGCCGCCGCCAAGCACCTCGCCAGCGCTCAGCGCCCTTTTTCCCCGAGGCCCACAAGGAGCTCACGAAGTCGTAGCGGTCTGTATTCCGCCCGCCTTCACACAACGCACCGCTCCGCCCTCACCGCCGTCGATGGCGCCGAAGAGAAGGGATACGAGCACCTGCCACCCCTAGACGAAGCGGTGGCTGCTCACCTCTGCCCTCCCGCGGCTGTGGGATGGAAGACCAAGAGGGCCCTTCCCTCCAAGCCCTGTCGGACCACCTCTACTTTGGCTGGACGGGCTTACACCTCGGCGGGCCAGGCTGCCTCCGCGCTTCATACAATGGCCATATTTCAGGTCTTCCAGGCCAAACTCCTCCGCTCGCTGGACGAGTCTGGAATTGACGCGCCGGCTTTTAAGGATCTTCGCAGCGCCACCGAACTTGCCCTGCGAGCCACGAAGGCCACGGCCCAGGCCATCGGGCGTTCCATGGCCAGCCTGGTCGTTTTGGAGCGCCACCTGTGGCTCAACCTTACGGAGATCAAGGACCTGGACAAGACGGCCTTCCTAGACGCCCCGGTCTCTCCCTCTGGTCTCTTCGGGCCTGCAGTGGACGGCTTCACCGAGCGCTTTACTGCTGCGCAGAAATCGTCTCAGGCTATGAGGCATTTCTTGCCTAAGCGCTCCAGCTCTGCTTCTGCGTCCAGCCGCCCCAGGACTGCGCCGGCTCAGCAGAACAAGCCAGCTCCACCCGCAACACAGGCAGCGCCACCCAAGGAGCATCGCCAGCGCTCGCGCCCTGCGAAGTGCCCTCCCTTCCCGAGACGCCAGGGACCCCGGCCCAAGATTGTGCTGGACCCGGTGCCTCCGAAGTCGTCCTGATTCGTCAGGAAGGAAGAGGATGGGGGATCATCCCGTTGCGACCGGACAGCCCCAAAAGCTCCCACGAGTAATTTCCCCTCCGCCTCGTTTAATTCCGGGTGTGGGAAACATGCTCCAAGTGACAGCTGGGCCCACACCTGTTGCGCCCACCCTAAACGCCGTTTTCACGGCGAACAATATTTTACCTCATCAAAAAAAGAGCAAATTTCCTCTTCCACCTCTCTCGGTGTACGACCCCTTCAACGGCGGTCTGTCGCCCGATATCATTCAACCCCTTGCCACTCGGGCCAAGGCCTGGCAGGCCATCCCCGATGTGTCAGAATGGGTTATGGGGATCGTAACCCAGGGCTACTCGCTCCAGTTTGCACGACGGCCCCCTCGCTTCGGCGGGGTGCTTCAAACCTCGGTCAATTCGGACGACGCGCATGTCCTCCGAACCGAAGTCATGACGTTGCTAAGAAAGGGAGCTGTGGAAAAAGTTTCCCCGACAGAGAGCGAGTCAGGCTTTTACAGCCGCTAATTTCTGGTCCCCAAGAAGGATGGTGGTCTCAGACCCATTCTAGACCTCAGACTTTTGAATCACTCCCTCATGAGACGGAAGTTCAAAATGCTGACGCTGAAACAGATCCTCGCGCACATTTGCCCCGAGGACTGGTTCTGCTCGCTGGACCTGAAGGATGCGTATTTTCAAATCCAGATAGCCCCCCGTCACAGACGATTCTTGAGATTCGCATACGAGGGAGTGGCGTACCAATATACGGTCCTGCCCTTCGGGCTGTCTCTGACTCCTCGCACTTTCACCAAGTGCATGGACGCGGCGCTTTCCCCTCTGAGGCAAATGGGAATCCGGGTCCTAAATTATCTCGACGACTGGCTCATTCTAGCCCGTTTGCGAACTGAGCTGGAACACCACAGATCCGTGCTCCTCAGCCATTTACAATGTCTGGGTCTCAGGGTCAACTTAGCCAAGAGCTCGCTGTGCCCCACCCAGCGAATCTCGTTTCTGGGGGCAGTTTTCGACTCAGTCCGCATGACGGCAGTAGTCTCGCCGGAGCGTGCTCTAGCGATTCAGCAGCTCACGGCCTCAATCAAGAACAAAGCCTGTCTCCCTCTGAAGTTTTTTCAGAGGCTACTAGGGCTGATGGCTTCCGCCTCCCCGGTGCTGCAGCTCGGCCTTCTTCGGATGCGGCCTCTTCAGTACTGGTTAAAGTTCCGGGTTCCTCCCAGCACCTGGCGGCATGGCCGCTTATGTCTCAAAGTCAATCAGGCCTGTCTTCTAGCCCTGAAACCTTGGATGGACCCTATGTGGTTCAAGCGCGGAGTACCCTTACAGGCGGTCTCACGAAGGACGGTGCTCTCAACGGACGCTTCCAACTCGGGTTGGGGCGCCGTGCGCGAGGGCAGACCGGCCTTCGGCTCGTGGAGTCACGAGGAAAGCCGTCTACACATCAACTGTCTAGAGATGCTAGCAGTGATGAAGGCCCTTCAGTCTTTTCAGGCTCACTTGACAGGACGTCATGTTCTAGTCCGATCGGACAGTATGACAGTGGTGTCATATTTAAACCACCAGGGCGGTCTCTCGTCCAGCCGCTTATGTGCTCTGGCGAAACGTCTTCTGGAATGGGCTCTTCCGAGGCTTCAGTCGCTCAGAGCGACTCATGTTCCTGGCAGGAACAATCTGGGCGCAGACATGTTGTCACGGAGCAACATCCCCTCCGACGAGTGGATGCTCCACCCCCAAGTGGTCCTCAAGATTTGGGAGTTCTTCGGGAGGGCAGAGATAGACCTCTTCGCCTCAGAAGACAACTCTCATTGCCCAACATTTTTCTCGAAGGAAGTCGATGCTCTGGCCCATACATGGCCCAACACGCTCCTTTACGCCTTACCTCCGATCGCACTGATCCCTCAGGTCATCAGGCGCATCAGAGAAGACCAACACAGAGTCCTTCTGGTGGCCCCGCTCTGGAGGAACCAGGTTTGGTCCTCGGAGCTGTTCAAGCTCTCCCTGAGAGCCCCGTGGCCGATTCCCCTGAGACGGGACCTCCTCTCTCAGGCAAACAGAACGATCTGGCACCCACAGCCGGAGCTTTGGGCTCTGCACCTCTGGTCCCTCGATGGGAGCCGACCAGCCTCCCCGGGGACGTCCTAAATACCATTTCTCAGGCTAGAGCCCCGTCCACGAGACGCCTCTATGACCAGAAATGGTCTGTCTTTGTTGATTGGTGTTCCTCACGCAACATAGACCCTGTGGAGAGTGACGTATCCTTCATACTGTCTTTCCTCCAAGAACGCTTGGAAATGGGGCGCACCCCTTCTACTCTTAAGGTTTACGTAGCAGCCATTGCGGCGTTCCATGCTCCCATTGCTGGCCAATCAGTGGGACGTAACGGCCTTATAATCCGTTTCCTGAGGGGTGCTAGGCGATTGAATCCTCCTCGCCCCCTCACCGTTCCCACTTGGGACCTCTCGCTGGTCCTCAGGGCCTTAAAGGAAGCCCCCTTTGAGCCAATGGGTTCAGCCGATCTCAGGCCCCTAACGCTAAAGACCACTCTGCTGTTAGCACTGGCATCGGTTAAGCGCGTTGGCGATTTGCAGGCCCTCTCTGTGAGCCCTGCATGCCTTGAATTTGGGCCTGGAGACTCGAAGGTCGTTCTGAAACCTAGGCATGGCTACGTTCCTAAGGTGCTCTCAACCCCGTTTAGAGCTCAGGTCATCTCGCTTTCTGCTCTTCCTCCCTCGGCGGATGAACGAGAGCTAGAGCTACTCTGCCCAGTCAGGGCATTGAGGACCTATGTGGAGCGATCGCAGCCTTTCAGGCAGTCGGATCAGCTCTTTGTTTGTTTTGGTGGCCGCACCAAAGGGTCTCCGGTCTCAAAACAGCGCCTTTCCCGTTGGATAGTGGACGCTATTAACCTGTGCTACTCCTCACTGGGTGCAGACTGCCCCATAGGAGTCAGGGCCCACTCCACTAGAGGAATGGCTTCCTCGTGGGCTTGGTCCAACGGAGTTTCCATTCAAGACATCTGTGAGGCGGCCGGCTGGTCTTCGCCGTCCACTTTTGTCAGATTCTATCATCTCGATGTCCCGACCTTGCAAGCTCGGGTTCTTTCAGTGTGATTAAGCGGCCTCTGGCGAGTTCCGCCTCACACAACCCCAGGAATTATTTCCTTAAGTGTAACTAGGGTTCGATTAAGGCTTTGCCTTCTCGCTTGTCTTTTGGACCCACTCCCATGTGTCCAATTTCAGGCTATATCGTTCCCAGCCGTGGCACGGCGTAGTTGAATTCGTTCCCCATACGCAGTACGAGTGAAGTATCGAAAGGGAACGTACTCGGTTACTAACGTAACCTCGGTTCCCTGAGATACGGAACGAGTACTGCGTCACTTGCCGTGCCACGAGGCTGCGGCTTCAGGGTCGTCGCTTCAGTCGATTACACTGAAATCCTATGACGAAACACCTGCTTATATAGCCCCTAACCCCGCCCAATTCAGCGGGAATATTTGCACGCTTTGTCGCCATAGGCCGCGCAGCAATGCCGCGCCGTCATTGGTTCAACAACTTGTCTATGAGTGAACCAATGACGATGCAGTTACACTGCGTTATTGAAAAAGGCTTCAGCAGCGGGGAAAAAGGGAGACCTTTCCCCATACGCAGTACTCGTTCCGTATCTCAGGGAACCGAGGTTACGTTAGTAACCGAGTACGTTTTTTTCCAACATGGAGGTTTTAGATTACATTTTTTCACAATTTGAATGGCAGTTCACTTAAATAGTGCTGCTGTCACTTCTTGGCATGTCCTTTCAATTACACTATTTCATATTTCTCAGGATGGAGAATATGAAAGCAAAAGATTTATTGGAAGTCCAGAAATCTCACCAGCCAAGCAGGATATTCTCAAACATTTCTGTAGAAAATACAGAACAGTGCAGTCAATACAATTAAAAAAAAAAAAATCAGACAAAATTAACAAGCAATAATAAAACCCAATCTACATTTTCTGCTGCTACCAGGATTGATGATAACAATGTAGTTTGCAGTACAGGAGTATGAGGCTCAGTCACTGCTGATGGATTTTACATATTCATAAAGAATTATTAAAGAGAGGGTAACACTTTAAAATAAGGTTCATTAGTTAATGTATTAGCTAACATGAACTAACCATGAGCAATACATTTGTTACTGTATTTACTAATCTTCGTTAACGTTAGTTAATGAAAATACAGTTGTTCATTGTTTGTTCATGTTAGTTCACAGTGCATTAACTAATGTTGACAATATTTTAATAATGAATTAGTAAATGTTGAAATTAACATTAACAAAGATTAATAAATGATAATAAATGAACCTTATTGTAAAGTGTTACCAAAGAGAGAGTTATAAAGTAGGTGTTGAAATGTTACAGTGCTGCTGTACCTCCTTACAGTTATATTGGCAAGGCAGTTACCCACAAACTGCTTAAATGGCTTTTAACACATTATCTAATTCAAAGTGGCGTTGACCCAGAGCTTGGAGATTTACAGTGATCCCAGTCTTTTTTTTTTTTTTTTTTTTTCCCCAAACATCAGAATAGTGAAATGCTGATGTTTATACTAGAGGAACTGATAGTTACAGGTCAAATTTCAGCACTGTGTTTGACAGTTGTCTGTCTGTTTACATCACACTTACTAAGACATACTAAGTTGGTCCCCCTCCACTCTGGCACTGCATGTCCTTATTAAATGTTCTCTACCTGTCTCAGTGTCAGGTAGATCTGGTGATCGATGTGTGTTATCTGCTTATTAGTCCTTGGCTAATCCAGGCTCTTATCTCCACTCTCATGTGCTGACGGAAAGTTGGAATGCACTCCTCTTGTCAGGGATGGATTAGTGATGTTTATGAGATATTAAAAAGCACTGCTGAGTTTGCAGATCTAAAAAAAAAAAAAAACTTATACAGGAAGTGAGATCACTGCAACAATTAACTTCTGCAGAAGATTATTGGCTATGTGCAGAATAGCATACTAATCTATTTGTACAGTATATAAAAAATTTGAATCATGGAATTCCTGGTAATATTTGCACTATAGTATACACATACAACAGAATGTGTGGAATGTTGTATCCCAAAATACAGTGTGGTTGACTCTTTCCAATGGGGCAAATGAACTGCATACTTTTCCTCCTCATTATCTGATGATACATTTCAGTTAGTTGCACTGTATCTTTCAGCATATTCATTTGTGTTTCTTTTCTTGATATAACTTATTTCCAGCGTTCCTATTTGAATTGACTAGCTTGTTCTGACAGAGGTTAGTAAAGATTTGTAAATCACTACAGTAATTTGCTATACTAGTGTAACGAAGCTGGATCCATTTGCAAAGCTTTATTAAAGTGAGCGTAGTCGTACAGGCAGGGTCAAACGGGAGCAAACAGGAATAGCAAGGGACAGGCAGAATCGTAGTCAGGGTACAGGCAGTAGATAGAGGCAGGCAGATATCATTCACAGTCCAGGAAACAATACACAGTCCAAAGGTATGCAGCAGAGAATCGTAAACGGGTAAACAGACAGGATCGGAAACAGACAGGCAGACAGGATATAAACGCTCGGAATTGTAACACAGGTTAACAAGACTTCGCAATCAGGTTGTGTGTGATTGAGTCTCTTATAGTCCAGGTAATGTTCTAAGCTGTATGTGGCAACAGGTGATTGGTGTGGAGTGTGCATGTGACTGGCAGGGAGGATTATGGGAAATGTAGTCCGGGAACTGACAGGAACTGACGGTGATCGTGACAACTAGATTATTTAGATTGCTATACTAGCAATATTTAACTTTTGTAGTAGAATTAAAGTTTGAAAGCTAAGTTTGTTTGAACAAATCACACAAACACTTAAAAACATTTTTTTGGACTAAATAAATAAAAAACCTTTTACATATTGATAATAAGAGCCATTTTTAATAATTGATTATCAATAATTGATCATTAAGTAACAAATCAGCATATTAGAATGATGTCTGAAGGATCATGTGAAACTGAATACTAGAGTAATGGCTGTTGAAAATTCAGCTTTACCATTTTTTACTGTATTTTCAATCACATAAATGCAGCCTTAGTGAGCATAAGAGGCTTCTTTGAAAAACATTAAAAATCTTAAAGCTGCAGTCCGTAAGTTTGCCTCTTTGTCACCATCTCTGTTTGAAACTTGCAATTGCAGTTATTTGCGGAATTATCATTTTTACGTGGGTTGTGGATCAGCACGGCTACTCAGCGTGGATTAATTTAATGTTTGCTGTCAGTCACCACATCGGTGATACTGTATCACAGATTCTATGTCTTCGAAGTATGACCAAAATAAGAATTTTCACAGGAAAATGTCATCTAAAGGAGCAACAAATCTGCCACTTTTGTTCTAACCAACTGAGAAAAAAGCATAAATAGTGCTGCCAGTGGTGATTAAATCTAACGATCACTTAGCTTGCATCACGTCAAACCGTGCAATGATTATTATTCTTATACTTTGTTCTCAAATTGTTAATGTTAACAACATCAGCATTGCGTGACTGGATTTAGTGTGTATTAGCATTACCTGTAGATTTCAATTTCTGTAGCCACTCTGCAGTTGCTTTTGACTACTGGTGAATCTCTAGTTGTCACTGATTGTCATTTGGACCTTTCTGGATTACTATCCGCCATCAAAATTATAAGTTTAATTATTCCAGCTGAGAAAATGCTATAAACTATCCGCTACCAGTAGCATACTCACATATAGCGTATAGCTGGGACTAGTGTTGTCAAAAGTACCGGTACCGACTTGGTACCGAAATTTTGAAAATGTGACGATACCCGCATTTCTGTAGTACCGGTAGTACTGAGATTCCGGGTATATTCGGTACCCACTGATAAGGCTGTTGGCAGTATTTACTTGAATATGACACGAGTGAAGCGCAAAGCTTTGTTTACAAAAGAAATAATAGGTTAGCAATTAAATGTGACATCGCAGCCATGGAAACATAGGGTGAAGTCAGGTAAAGTGGGACACTTTTTGGTAAATTGCATTTTAAAGTCAAGTCAAGTCAAATTTATTTATATAGCGCTTTTACAATTGGTAATTGTTTCAAAGCAGCTTTACATATTAGAAGCACAGAAAAAAGGGAAGTGGTTAAAAATAAGCTGTACAAACAAGCGTGGTAATATGTAACATATACAAGATGGTGCTACATTAAGCCAATGTCGGCTGACTCCCAGGGGTGGAAAAAACCCCCTAGGAGAAAAACCCAGCGTGCTAACACTGGGAAAAAAGTCCTAGGAGGGAAAAAACCCCTTGGAAGATATATATAATATATGTAAATGGATATGGAGATCAAAATCTGAATTATACATTTTTATTATAGAGATTAAAAATAGATTATATATAAATATATGTAAGCGGATACGGGGATTAAAAATCTGAATTATAGATGCAGCCAGAACTGGATCTGTAGGCCCATTGTCTCCTGGGCTACGTTGTAGTCAGGTCCAGACACAGGTTCTCCATCTGATCTGGATACGGCCTGGATCCAGCACCCGGCAAACCTCAGGATAAGCAGAGAGACAGATATTAGCGTAGATGCCATTCTTATTCTGATGTACAGGTATATCTAGTGTTATAGGAAATGTTCTCGGTTCCGGCCGACCTAATTATTGCAGCGTAACAGTCCTTTAACGGATTTGAAAAATGTTAATGTATTGATAATGTGTTATGTGTATGCAAGAGCAAAGAGATGTGTTTTTAGTCTAGATTTAAACTGACAGAGTGTGTCTGCTTCCCGAACAATGCTAGGAAGATTGTTCCAGAGTTTAGGTGCTAAATAGGAAAAGGATCTGCCGCCTTCAGTTGATTTTGATATTCTGGGTATTATCAACTGGCCTGAATTCTGAGATCGCAATAAACGTGAAGGACTATAATGCATTAAGAGCTCACTTAGGTACTGGGGAGCTAAACCACCTAAATCAGTTAGAATGTATTAATATTGTATGTGTTTTGTATAAATAGATAATAATGAAGGCCACTATGGTGAAATTTTCCAAATGTATGTATTTATTAACAAACTGTTCATCTTTAAACACCATCTGACACCCTCTTCAGCAAACTGGAAGCAATCAGGTTGAGTGGGACACTTTGTTAGGGAAAGTGGGACACTATTTTATGGTTAAAATGAACATGAAAAATACAACCCCAATTCCAATGAAGTTGGGACGTTGTGTAAAACGAAATAAAACCAGAATACATGCATTGAAAATGTGTGGCGCATTATGAAGCGCAAAATACAACAACGGAGACCTTCAATTAATTAATACTTGGAAGGATTTTTTAAAATGCATTTCTGGAACTAATGCAAAAATTGTAACATTGTAAACTTCACTCTACATTCAATGAATGGAACTTTCATTAAGCCTACATCCTTTTACCACCTTTTAACAACTTCAGTGAACACATCCAAGACAGATGAAGTCATCATCATCCATAAGTCCGTTGAGCTCTCTGCAGGACTCATGATACCACCGTTGGCAGTGGCAGCAAGCCACCCATTCCTCATTGGCCTTTGGGTCGCTTGCATCCCCATAGACCCCCTTGCAACCAGTACAGGGGTCACTTCCCTGAACTGTTTGCAGGGCAGGAACGGCAGCTTTTTGGGGGCGGACACCAGCAGGCTTACGCACTTTGGTTGTTTTTGGGTTTTTTTTGTCTGCTTTGGCCTGGACAAAGTTGAAGTGTTCCTGGCTTGTTAGGTGGTAGCTGGGTGGCCTCGCCATCATCCTCTTCTTTCCCCTCTCTCTTGTAGGTACTTCAATAAGGTCTGAGAACCTTACAATGGAAGCCCACTCAGCTGTTGAAGTGCTGGGTAGAGAGGGTGGCCCAGTTGTGAGGGTGGAGGCATGGGGGGCTGGCCTAGTTGTGAGGGTGTAGACAAGGGGGGCTGGCCCCTTTGTGAGGGTGCAGGTATGCGCGGCTGGCCCCTTTGTGAGGGTGGAGACATGGGGGGCTGGCCTAGTTGTGAGGGTGGAGACAAGGGGGGCTGGCCCCTTTGTGAGTGTGCAGGTATGCGCGGCTGGCCCCTTTGTGAGGGTGGAGACATGGGGGCTGGCCTAGTTGTGAGGGTGGAGACAAGGGGGGCTGGCCCCTTTGTGAGGGTGGAGGTATGCGTGTCCTCATCAGGCTGGCTGGTTACCACCACTTCTTCCACACCAAAATAAATGTCCTCCTCTGACAACAGAAGGGTTTCTGATGTTTCCTCAATCACCCTTTCAGTGGTTTGGCTTGGCAAGAAAAGGTCAGTTGGAATGACTTTCATGGAGACAGGAAACATCCCTGAGGCTCGGAAACCTGTAGAAGAGTAATATGTATAATGATGCAATGTTAATAAGACAGTAAAAACAATGATCCACTTACTGCTAATCTTTTTATACAAATAATTCAAGACAACTAATTATTAATAAAAGAGTCAAACCTGCTTGGGCATTCTCAACAGTGGCGGCCTTCTTCCACGCGGGGCTGAACACAGAAAAGAAGAGCTGTTTTGGAAGCTTCTTCCCGCCTGTCTTTCTTGTCCACTTGCGTCCCAGTTCCTGCCAGTGGTGTTTCAGGCTTCGAAACAGCGATCTGTCTGCTGGCTGGAGGGCGTGGGTGGTGTGGGGAGGATAGCTCACTACATGGATATTATTTTTCTTCATGAGCTCCAAGAATTCCAGATTGAAGACATGGCTGTAGTGGCCATCTAAGAGCAGGACATGGGGTCTTGGATCCTCCTTAGGCAGCTGCTGGACAAACCGCTGGCCCCACTCCAGAAACAGCTGGGAGTTTATCCAGCCATTATCTGACACGCGGATAATTGCTTTTTCTGGTCGTTCCTCCAGCCACTCTGCCCTGAGCCTCTTTCCCTTAAAAATTACCATTGTGGGGGTGTAAGTCCCAACCGCATTGAACCCAGCCAGGACTGTTGTCGTTTCTCCTTTTTCCCCTGATGTTACCTGGAAGCAGGACTTGCCAGTCACCCCAACAACCTTTTTTGAGATGAAATGGTCCTGCGGTGGAGGAGTGACGTGTAGGTCTGAAACCATTGCTCAACTACTGTGAGATTCATCCCAGAGGCCCTTGCAGCTGAGAGTGATTCTGGCTTGCGGAGGCTCAGGTTTGGATTCCTTTTCATGAACCCCTCAAACCAGTAGTGACCGGCAGAAAAACCAGGGATGCCATTAATTTTGCCGTACTGGAACGCAATACGCCGTATATCACTGCGTTCCAGGGGAACCCCCTTTCAGCTAACATTTTAACAAGGCTAGCCAATTCACTCTCAGCCTGAGCTGAGAGCAGGGGGCTCTTACCTGAGGCATGGCGGTAGCCACTCACCAGCCCTTTCACTCGACTTTGCAGTGTTGATTTTGGGATGTTCCATGCCCTGGCTAGAAACCTTAATTTTGGTTTGTGTCCTTCAGTCACCTCCTGCTCATATTCTTCAATAGCCCCTGCCATTCTCTCTTCACTCCACTGGTTTAGTTTTCTTCCTTTCCTATTTTGCTGTCTTTTCCTTTTCTGTATTGCCCTGTCACTCCTTTTTTCTCTCTCTCTCTGTCCCTCTCCTCTCTGTATGGGTGCCATCTTGTGTATATTGAAAAATAAAAATGTTATAAAAATTTTATATTCAGACACATTATTATTACTTATAACTTATAACTTTAAAATGTTATCTTCTTGTTCATGAAATGGCTGCACTGTGTTTGCTAGCATTAGCCCTAAAAACTCAACCTGAAATGCACTGTCCCACTCAACCTAACACTGTGAGGTTGAGTGGGACAGTGCTGTGAATCTAATTTTCACAAATATTTTATACAGTTAGATGCTCATTGTTATTAATCTCTAATACACAGACAGTATAAATGTATGTAAAAGTAAAAGTTTTATTGTTACATCATAAGTGACAGAATTATCAACCTTATTATTCTGAAATAGATTTACACTTGCCCGGGTGGCTTACCGTGAGGTCCCAGGAGTCAAGCAATTTGAAAAATAACAACCGGACCACATCTGTGATGTCACACCAATCACAACCTTTATTTCATATCCAATAGACATTCAGCTACAACACAGTAACAATTGTTGTGATTGGCTTACAAAATTAACCCTTTACAGTACCCAAAAGCTTAAGTGTCCCACTCAACCTGATGTCCCACTCTACCTGAATTCACCCTTTTGGTTCATGCAGAATGACAGAGGTACGTGAGTCCACATTTAAGCTTTGTATTCTGTTTTGCGAATCGCGATCTGGTCATCCGATTAGCAGAGAATTTAACAATATTATTCCTCATGGAATCTCTGTTTCTTTTCCCAAATCTTCACTCACGCAGGGGATTATAAACGTTTCTTTCGTTCGCATTTAGGCCTATTATAGGCTATTCACATTCTTTACTGTGGTAAAGTAGAAAAAAAAACACCGTAGGACAGAAACCTTTTTGCTTGCACGTCAATTTCTATTTAACACAGTTTGCGCTTGTTATTAGACTTCAAGTCTAGGCGCGTCAAGTTTATTTGTACAGCGCGTTTCACACGCCAGTGATTTTTAGTTTCGTTTTCTCTGACAGCTCAAAATCAAACATAGCCTGGATATCTTGCCCCTGCGGAGGATAAAACTCGCTCTTCAGACCTTTTACAACAAGTGTCAGTTGCTTGTAACATCAGGAGAAAACATGAAGATATTATTAAAGAGAAATTGTCTCTTTCCTGCTCGTGTCCCACATCCCTCTCAAAGCGCACAGCAGTAGGCTATATCAAAGACTATAATAACGGGATATTGCATGACGCATCTTTGTGTGGAAATAAAAAACGAATGTTTTTAAAAAAAATAATATTTAACTTTCTTATTATTTAGGTTACCATTATTTACCTATATTTATTTCATAGATTTACAGGCTAGTATTGTTTCACTGACGGAATAGCTAAAATAAACACGCACGTTTGTTACCCCTGTTGAAAAAACGAGCATATGCTGGTAAGGTAGGTTTTGAAGCTGGTATGCTGGTTTGAGCTGGACCATGCTGGTCCAGGACCAGCTTAGGACCAGCATGGACCAGCATACACCAGCTCAAACCAGCACACCCACTTCATAACCTACCAGCATATGCTCGTTTTTTCAACAGTACAAAATGGATGTTTGAGCATTTATTTATTTATTTATTTTATATTTCAAAATTTATTTCACTGAGGCAGCCTATACACACACGCTCCAAATCATATTTAATGTTTTTAAAATAGGCTATATAAAATAGTAAAATAGTTCCAACAGATTTTGCTGTGGTACCGAAATTGGTACCGAGAACTGTAAAATTTTCATGGTATCGTTACCGACTACTGGAATTTTGGTACCGTGACAACACTAGCTGGGACTCTTCTTTCTGTTTACAGATGTGAAGTAATGAAGCAAATATGAACAGCTACATGCTCGAATTTCCCATGGAAACCCACCAGTACTCATTTTATTATAAAACATTACAAGCTTACCATTGTGAGTCAGGCTATGGTAAGGAGATAGATTTGAACACTGGCTGGTTATGTACTTGCTCAAATAGATTTTGGATAATTTTTAAGTGAAAAAAAGTTATGGAGAGCAGCTTTAATTATTCCAAACTTTTAATTGGTAGTGTTCAATATGTAAATGCTATGTGCCTTTATCTGATCTGATTAAACACTCCAGTTAACCACATTTTCACCTAAAAGTTGCTCCTAATGCAGAAATTTAAGTGAAACAATCCACACTGCATAAACATATACGTTGAATAAATATATTGGAATATTGCAATGAAATCAACCTTTTAAAAAGGCATCACCTGTATCACAAAGGTGTTTTCTTAGTTTTAAGTGTAGTTAGTCAAGTTTGTTTTTCTGTCTTATCTTTGGTGGTTCTATATTATCCATCGCTATATGCATACATTTATTTTTGAAATGTGAATATCCACAAATATATCCACCAATTAGTTTAATTGATTAGGGGAAACCCAATAAAATTAACCATATGTGTAATACTTGATTGTTATGCATACAGTAATACATAATGTATATATATATCTTTATGCATTTTTACATGCAGTAATTTAATAATGATCATCCAATTAGAGTCATTATCATGTTTGTCTCTAATCACTTTAGGCTTTTTTAATCAAATTCTTTTGGATGTTGAAATGTTTCAAAATTCATACTTGTAAATCAAGATCGCAATGTGGCATATTTATTAGTAGGTACAAGGTTATTTAACAACTGTAGTGGGCAGTTTGGAAACAATATTTTTATTGAAAAATTTAAAAGTCTTTAATTACTGTACCTTTGTTATATTTAACTTGTTCTTTACCATGAAAATAGCCATGGAAGCCAACAAACAAACCAATCTCCCGGGTGAGAACCGGCTCCAGCACGAGAGCCACCGTTAGCATTTATTACCATTTATTTATCATTTATTAAATTACCATTTATTTTGTAAAATGGTATGAGAAAGGTCAAGCGAGTAGTACTGTAGTCTTTCTTTAAATGTGACTTGTTTAATTTGTAGTGATAACTTGGTAGTATGTGTGATTTGTCCAAACCTATAGCAGACACAAATATATTTAATTAAGCAAACCTATGAAAAGAGCAAAACTGCAGTGTTTGCTCTGCTGCTTCCGTTAAAGGGTCATGAAACCCCAAAACACTTTTTTTTTTTTTTTTAGATATAAACAGATATGTATAGGCTGCACATCATGGAAAACTAGATTTAGAATTCTAGATCAGTGTTTACAGTCATCTCAGAATGTGCATAAATTAGACTCAAGTTCTCCACATTAATCTTAAACACAGCAGAACACCTGTTTTGAGATGTCTCTCACATTCCTTGTCCATATATTTATATATAACATGAAACCAGGTTATTCATGTGCATCATAATCACCTTTTTCAAAATCACCAGTGATATGTAAGCATGTAATTTGTAAAATGGTATTACAGACAATTATTTTTATATTGTAGTAGCAATAGCCTAAGGTTTACATGTGACGCAGATCTTAAAATCTGAGTGAAACATGTAGACAAAGGACATTAAGGGTTGGGTCACACGCAATGTAATCTCTTTGACCTTACTCACACTCCTGTCTGATACCCCACACCTTTACAACAGAGCTCCTCCCTAAACTGTGACAGGGGCATGGAATCCTGTTGCGGGTGTGTGAGTGTGAGATCTGTGTGTGTGGGAGGTGTGGCACTTCTTGTGTGTGTGTGTGTGTGTGTGTGTGTGTGTGTGTGTGTGTGTGTGTGTGTGTGTGTGTGTGTGTGTGAAAGAGAGAGAGAGAGAGAGAGAGCATGTTTCCTGTCTCACTCCTCTTCTCCTGGCCTTGTGGAAAGGTAAGATATCTCAGATTAGCCATCTGCCCAAACAACCCTTTTCAGCCCTGACGTCATTCTAATCAGGTCACAACAAGTAGCCTCTGCAGTGGATTTTCATCACTGCATGCATTAGGGCTGCTAATTACCAGTTCTGATAATCTATACAGCCAAACATGGAATAGATTGAGAAGAACTAATATAAAGGTGTAGTTGTGTAAGAACTGGCTATAGGCCAGATTTCTGAGATATGGCATATATCATTGAAACATACATACACTGTATATTAAAGGGTTAGTTCACCCAAAAATTAAATTTGTGTAATTAATTACTCGCCTTCATGTCAATCCAAACCCGCAAGACATTCATTCATCTTCAGAACACAAATTATTAAGATATTTTTGATGAAATCCAAGAGGTTTTTTATCTCCCATAGACAGCAATGAAGTGACCACATTCAATGTCCAGAGAAGTAGTAAAAGACATGTTTAAAATAGTCAATGTGACTACAGTGGTTCAATTTTAATGTTTTGAAGTGACGAGAATATTTTTTTTGTGTGCAAAAACAAAACAAAAATAACTACTTTATTTAACAATTTTTCCTCTTCCCTTTCAGTCTGTTATGCAGTTGGCACAGTGAACGCAGTGCAGAGCTTCCGTGTTTACATCCGAATGCCAGCTCAGTATTGGCCGAGGCTGTTCACGTGAGCACACAACACATGCGTGTGATGCTGACGCAGGAGCCGGCCAATACAGAGTCGTGTTCTGATGTAAACACGGAAGCTCTGCACCGCATTCACTGCGCCAACTGCATAACAGACTGAAAGGGAAAAAGACATTTTTTTGAATAAAGTTCTTTTTGTTTTGTTTTTGCACACAAAAAGTATTCTCGACGCTTCATAACATTAAGGTTTAACCACTGTAGTCATGTTGACTATTTTAACCATGTCTTTACTACTTCTCTGGACCTTGAATGTGGTAATTTCATTGCTTTCTAAGGGAGATAAAAAAAAAATCTTGGATTTCATTAAAAATATCTTAATTTGTGTTCTGAAGATGAACAAAGGTCTTACGGGTTTGGAACTACATGCGGGTGAGTACTTAATGACAGAAATTTTATTTTTGGGTGAACTAACCCTTTAAATATTGTGTGGAACAAAGTGCAAATGTGCTTGGATAGATTTCTTTGCTCTAATAAATATAATACAAACTTTGTAAATCTATTATCAAATCCAGTCAGTTAGAAAGATAAAAAGCCCTGGAGTCATATTTATTATGCAGGTAGAGACTTCCACTATCTAAATGAACTTACATTTTTTAAAATTGCCCTTAATTTTTTTTTTTTAAACCAGTGGTCCGATAATGGGCCATTATGTCTATTTAAAATGATATTGTCTCATAATTTGTAGCACATTCCTTTTTCAGCATCATCTTTTTCATCATACAAATTAGTTGCATCAACTGATGGAAAATGGTTAAATGGATTCATATTTGACCCTGTAGTGGCATGCATTAACATTAGAGAAAAATGGCACGTCTGCTCTCAGATTCAGACCAGCTTTGTTTATCTGAGCCACTGTTTATGCACCTGCTTGACACTCAGCGCTTTGTTTCTCTACCCCTTTACATAATAACAAGGCTTTAATAGTGGCCAAACCATTGAAAATTTCTGAAACATTTCCATTAACGAAATAACATCAGACTAAAGCTGCTGTGACAATGTAACAGGAAGTCACCCTAATCATCTAAACATTGGTCTTTGAAGGGATAATTCACCCAAACATTAACATTGTGTCATCATCTACTCTGCCTCACGTTGGTCGAAACCCATGTTTTTTTTTTGTTTTGTTTTTCTTTCAATAAATACAAAATTAGTTATTAAACATACTTTTATCATCCATGCTTCTATTACAACAGTCCTCTCAAATTTAAGACTGATTAGACTCTCCTTGAATTACAGACTTTTTATATAAAAATGCTATTTTTAAGTTTTCCATCTGGGTTTAGAACACAACAGTACAGAATATGCATTTTAAAAAGTGCTTAATGAGTTATTGTAATGTTAACTGTTGATTCGGGTGATAAAGATTTCTATTAAACCTCAGCGTCACAATAACATGGTATTATTATCTCCTATCTTGATCAGTCTGTGGTTTTCCAAGGGACTGCTCATAAATAGATAACCAAGGTGAATTTTCATCTGCTTCTGCTCCTCTCAACTGTGGGGTCCCTCAAGATTCTGTTCTTGGTCTATTCTGTTTTTAAAAAGCATAGTGTTTCTTTTCGTCGTTCCAATATGACATGACACGCATATCTATCTGCCACTTAAGAAAACATGAACAATGCTTTAAAGCCCTTGCTGAGAACAGTGGTTTTCAATCCTGGTCCTAAGGACCCACAGCTCTGCACATTTTGTGCAGTATATCCATCTTATCTGACAAACTCAGTCTTAAAAATCCATCTTTTATCCTTGCCATTTAATCACACTGAAAGATAAAATGTGTTTATTCTTGTTTCCATTTTATGAGGTTGTATTTTTCAGTGTATTAATTTTGGTCTTTTCTTCAAACAAAGCTATGTATGGTTTTAGAAGACACAAAATAGCCTGAACATTTTATTAAACATAAATAACAGAAATCATAGAGGTTTTGGAGATGAGGAAGCTGAATTACAGTTATGGGTAAACTATTCCTTTAATTTTTTTTTTTTTTTTTTTTTTTTTTGTCTTTCGCGATTTAATTATATAATTTCATAATTATAATATATATAATTATAAAGTTATATTATATTATATAGTTCATTGAAATTATGTCCCATTGAAATTTTATTGAAAGATTACAGCATAACTAGCATCAAGTGCCTTTAAGGAATGCATTTTCACCCTTCGTGATACTGACATGACTTAATCTTTCTCTTCTACTATAGGTAGGTCCAGCAGGATCTCAGTTTGGTTTGTTAGCCTGTCTTTTTGTGGAGCTGTTCCAGGCCTGGCAGATGTTGGAAAAGCCATGGAAGGCTTTCCTGAAGCTATTATGTATTGTTCTCTTCCTTTTCTCCTGTGGCCTTCTGCCCTGGATTGACAACATTGCTCACATCTTTGGCTTCCTCAGTGGTCTTCTCTTGTCCTTTACTTTCCTTCCGTATGTGACTTTTGGCACCTTAGACAAGTACCGCAAACGTGCTCTTATTTTGTTGTCGCTGCTTGTCTATGTGGGGTTGGTGTCCTCACTTATTGTCTGGTTCTACATATACCCCATAAACTGGCATTGGCTAGAGCATCTGACCTGCTTGCCCTTTACTAGCAAGTTTTGTGAACGCTATGACATTGATCATGTGGTACACTAGCTTTGTTCTTTGTAGGCTAAAACTTTCTCCATGGACTGCGAGGGAAAGGAAGCTGAATCCCCATTTAAAAAATAAAAAAAAAAAGAATAAGAAAAAAGAGGAAGACAACAAATAATTCCATATTAAGTTTGTAACCCTAAAATGCAAAATGGCCAATGTTTCCCTAAGCAGTTCAGAACATCTCTAACTCACTAACTCTGATAATGTGCAGGTAAACTGATGTGTTGTTACTGAAGCCTGTTCTGTACTCTTGCTGTCCATTTAGCTTAAAATATCTGACAGTAAATGTCCTTCCAAAATGATTGTGTTCAGTAAGCTTTATACTCTTTTCATCTGTCCTTAAACTTTTTTTTAAAAAATGCAGCTGTTAACTTCACACTAACAATCACTGAAATATAAAATACCATTCACATAATGGTTAATTTCCTATTATTTTGGCTGTTTGTATTTGCCCAAAGAACTGCAGAGCAATTAAATAAACTCCAAAGAGTCATTTCACTTAACTGCTATGAATAATAAGGTTTAATACCTCTATAGACAACTTAAAACCTCTGTCATTTATCAACATAGTAGGAGTTTGAATGTTCAACATAGTAGGAGTTTGAGGGAAAGGAAGCTGAATCCCCATTTAAAAAATAAAAAAAAAAGAATAAGAAAAAAGAGGAAGACAACAAATAATTCCATATTAAGTTTGTAACCCTAAAATGCAAAATGGCCAATGTTTCCCTAAGCAGTTCAGAACATCTCTAACTCACTAACTCTGATAATGTGCAGGTAAACTGATGTGTTGTTACTGAAGCCTGTTCTGTACTCTTGCTGTCCATTTAGCTTAAAATATCTGACAGTAAATGTCCTTCCAAAATGATTGTGTTCAGTAAGCTTTATACTCTTTTCATCTGTCCTTAAACTTTTTTTTAAAAAATGCAGCTGTTAACTTCACACTAACAATCACTGAAATATAAAATACCATTCACATAATGGTTAATTTCCTATTATTTTGGCTGTTTGTATTTGCCCAAAGAACTGCAGAGCAATTAAATAAACTCCAAAGAGTCATTTCACTTAACTGCTATGAATAATAAGGTTTAATACCTCTATAGACAACTTAAAACCTCTGTCATTTATCAACATAGTAGGAGTTTGAATGTTTTGAACTATAGCTTCCTGTACTTCTGTTCCTGGATTGCAAGAACATGTCTTTCAATCCTGTTTTTGAATTGAACAAGTGGAACTGTTGATGACAGCCAGCTATAATGTCATGTATGGCTTCCTTTGGAACAGAATGTATTGGTTTTTGTTTGTTTGTTTGTTTGTTTGTTTGTTTGTTTTTTTTGTCTCCTTTCATTGTTTACTGAGTGCTGCACTTGTGCCTTAAAAGAGAACAGGAGTGACAATCATACAATCTGGAATATTTTTATGTTAAAGGTATTTGAACATATGATTAGAGATGGACCAAATAACTAGTGCTTCAAATAATAATACAAATAAGTTTGGGAATGATATTTTCTGTGAAACAAATATGTTTATTTTTTGTCCTTCATAATTTGTTTGCAAAAAAAAAATAAAAAATCCTTAAATGTGACTAATTCTCTGTGCCTTATTTAATAAATAAAAGCATCGTTAAGACCAGAATGATGATCATGTGAACGCTACAGAAATTTACACAATGACTTGGACTAATCTAAAGAGGGAAAAGAGCAAACATTCTGAAAAATATATTCTTTATTTATTTTTACTTACAAAATGTACAAAATCATAGATGTCTTGATTCAAGACTGTGGAGGCATAAGTGGTGGATTTCTACAGGGAAAGGCAATGGAAACCAGTCTTAAACATCTCAAATTCTCTGTCATACATTTAGGTGATGATTTCTGTTTTGCAACACCTCTGTACATGGAACATTAACTGTTCAATCCTTCGCTTTAAAGCAAGTAAACAAATAATTTTAATTAATAAATTAAATAGTACTGGTGCCTAACCAATAGTTTTTTCATGTTTATGAGATTGTATATTAAACGTTTGTCTCATTGGCACTCACAGACATACCAGCCCAACACTGTATGCTCTCTTGTGGCTTTTTTCATAAGAGATCACAGTGGAAAAGTGTTCAGTTGATGCTATTTTAATGCTTCCATTGAATAGACACACATCTAAAGCACCCACAAGTCACTGAACACAAAAACTAGCCCAAAGTAGGTTTACAGCTGAACCACTGCCTTATCTTTCCAGGCTTGACCTCTGATCTCACAACAGAAAATCTGTCATGAATTAAACATGTGCAGGAGTAATAAAAAAAATAAAATAAAATAAAATATAGGGAAATGCATAACAATAACAAATACAATACAAAATAAACAATAATAAATAAACCTAGTCTATTAGATCAGTGGTTCTCAAACCTGTCCTGGGGACCCCCTACCACTGCACATTTTGCATGTCACCCTCATCTAACACACCTGATTCAAGTCATCAGCTAATTAGTAGAGACTGCAAGAGTTGAATTGGGTGTGTTAGATGAGGGAGACATGCAAAATGTGCAGTGGTGGGGGGTCCCCAGGACAGGTTTGAGAACCACTGTATTAGATAACCTGACTTTGAGGAAAAAGACATGATGAATTAAAATAATAATAAATATTAGCCATCACTGTTATGGTTGAAAAAAGGGTGGGATGCAGTTTGCTATAATGTTCCCTTTTTCTTTTCTTTAAAAAAAAAAAAAAAAAATGTTTTTAACCATCTTTGCTAAACTGAATAAAGTCTTACAAAAGTGGACACAAGTATAACTACACAATATCTACACCAAAACCAAAAGCTGCTTCAACACACCAACTGCTTCACACGTTGGCCTTTTGGGGAAACAAAATGATCCACGACTAGTGATCCCTTAACAGCCACTGTTACGACGCATGAATGCATGTCCCCGTACAGGATAATACATCTCGATGAAGGTAAGTGGCCCTACAGTGATTTCAGAAGGACCCTGCCCTTTAAAGCCAGACTTCTGGTAGAAGGGCACCAGGAAGTCCTCACACATGAGCACAGCACGGCGGACATATGGCAGACAGCGCAGATACTGCAAGTAACGCCACAAGAGGATGGATCCTTTTCCCTGCTGGCGGAAGGTCCGGTGGACTGCCAGCACATGGATATGGACAGTAGTCCCATGAGGCTTATGAAGGGTCAGTGCATCCTATTAAGGGAGACAACAAAAAAAAAATCATGTACACCAATTACAAGAAACATAAACAACTACACGTTAAGATTAAATAATAATATGACACTTTTTAAAATCATTAGTTTCTGACAATAGCGAATAAATGATTTGAAGGTTAGATTACATTGGTAAGACGGTCCTGGTCCCAGAGTGATCCAATGATAAAAGCAACAAGCCTCCCCTGTTCAAACCAGCCCAAAGAAAGCTCAGGACAGAGGGTGAGGAAGTGTCGGACCTCATCCAGATGAAGAGGACATTCCCCAGAAACAGATATAAAAGCTGAGCGACAAAACGAGAAAATAACTTATATATATATATATATATATATATATATATATATATATATATATATATATATAGTACACATAGTAACCAAATGTAGGCTATGTATAGCCGGCTATTTATTAATATCAAAACATTAAATTTTACATTTAACACTATACAAAAGTCGTTATAGTCGCTAAACTTAACGGAATGGCAAAATTAACAAAAGAGCAAAGTGTAGGCCTATGAAAAACATTGTTCGGCAAAATAATTAATAACGCAATTCGCTGGTTGTAATAGGAGTGTTGTAGTTTTGTCTCACCCTCTCTCTCTATTTCGAACACACTGATAGCGTCCTCAGTGTTGAGCGAGCGGAACTCGCTGGCGGGGAGCGTGTGCCGGCGCTGGCGGCCAGGGGAGATCGGAGCTCTCATGTGGATAGGCTTCAGGAAAGGCAGTGCGCTCACTACTGACATTTCTGCTGCTTTTAAAATCTCCTATGTCTTTAAATAAAGAAATAATATTCAAATACAGGTGTTCGAATTCTAAGAGCTGTGTCAAATGTGAATCATGGAGAGGCGAACCATGAGCATTTATACCCTTCGATCTGCTTAAGATCCATTAGTCATCATAAGCCTTAAACCAGCCCCCATTTCACCATTAATCACGTTTACTGAAACCGCGTGAGTGTGTTTGATGGTAAATAGACAGAGATTGTTAAACCCGTTGGATATGGTTAGAAACTGTTTTTTTTTTTTTTTTTTTTCACCCATTAAACCAAAGTGGCAAACTATTTCAGACATCTGATAAGAAAGTCTGGATTAAAGCAGTACCTGTACAAACAAATCACCTTCACTTGGGCTGACGGCTCAGTACATTTCCAGCAAAGCTGGTGGATTAGAGTTATTTACAATAAAGACAGATGATGACTGTACAGAGCTATATCAAGCAATATCACAAGCAATATTGCTATTGTAATTCTGAGCATTAGCAGGACTGATTCTGACATAGGCACATTATATGCTGATATTCAGTGCAACTGCACGACTGTGAGTGAAATATTGTTTTAATACAACAGTAGTAGTAATTTATTGACCTTAAGTAACATAAAAATGGCTAGCTAGTTATTAAAGCCATGTTTTCTTCTCTGCAAACAAAAATAGTTCCAAGCCACTTTGCATTTTAACAGCCTACAGGATAAAATCGGTCTGGAACAGTGGAGTGGAGTGAGAGATTTTCCCATAAAAATTTTTCCCTCACATAATTATCATTGGTTGGGCCTATAGGCTATGTATTTATTTTTAAATGTAAAATATGTTAATGTGGTGAGCTATTACTCATAAAGTACTGTATGTATGAATTAACTACTGCAACGAACGTTTCATTCAAGACTGATTCCTGACAAAGTACATTAAACTAACAATCCGAGTTCAACAGCAGCCTTTATTTGCTGTCAGACACTGACACCATGTGGCTGATCTCTCAACTGATCATGTGTTTGGGTGGGAGCAGCAGATGAATTATCACAAACATAAAAGACTTATCCAGTCAGCACTATATGTGATGTCCACACACACACACACACACACACACACACACACACACACACACACACACACACACACACACACACACACACACACACTAGGCCTACTCCCAGAGAGCAACATACTGTCGGCCCAGATTCAACCCACATCTGGCCCACGTGGAATCCACTACAACACTCTATGGCTTAGCAATGCCTCAACACAAATCCAGTTATAGAGTGATTAGAGATACCAAACCAATACATATGGTAGCTACACAGTGTAGCCTACACTACATTTTATTGCAACATACAACGAGAAAAAAAAAAGTTAGGCCAACTATATGATTCATTTAAAAATATTTTCTTTATGTTTTTCTCACTTAAGTCTCTTTCTCATTGATCGCCAGATTTGTTCTTTGGAAAAAAAAAAAAAAAAAAAAAAAAAAAAAAACACGTTGCTGTTTGGTTTGTATTTATTTGTTGTGTTGTGTAAGGCTACAAAACAACCATACTGTCCAAATGATAAAAGCACTTTTGAATACTTGTGACTACGGTATCATTTTACTTATATTGAGCTGCCAAAAAGGAAAAATACCAACTATGACCAGCTAAAAGTCTATTCTCAGATTAATTGTTTTTGCAGTGTTTAAAAATGTACAAATGGTAATGGATTTTTTGAACCTGAAAACCAAAAACTCTTTCAAAGAAATCGATTTGGAGCTTTTCTTACCTTTTGTTCACCAGAATGACGTCAACTTCACTCATCAGCATTTTTCGTTGTTTTCTTGTTTTGTTTTGTTTTTGTTTTGTTTTGTTTTTTTAAATCCATTTCCTTTGTGCTTCTGACTGAATGAAACTGGGCAGGTAATTGGCCTAAAAGCATATACCCCTACCTAGCCCCTGATGTGGCAATAGGGATTCAGCACATTTCATTGCTCACAACAAAGTGTGGTGGATTCTTTTGCTCTATGATTGACTTAGTTTACACAACAGCGATGTACTAAAAACGGAAAAGTTTTTCCTCTGTGTTTTTTCACATACAGAAGACAAAGTTGTCAACTAGGACAATGATTTGATCTTCATGGGTACTTAGCCCTCAGTGAGAATGTGTAGCAAGAGACCATTGAATAAGTGGTGCCTCTTTGTAAACTGGCACCACTATATTACTATATAGGCTAATAAATCAAAGTACCCTACCAGTACTTAAATTGGTACCAAGTCAATACAAAAACTTTATAAATTATATAATGATACCATTCTTTCAGCAGTACAGTTCAAATCATTGCACGTGTAAGCTACTGTTTGACTAACAGAAAACTGTCATATTATTATTAACAAGTACTGTGGTAACATCTTACAATATGGGTGCATTAATATGCATTAATTCATGCTTAACCAATGCACAGATAATCACGTTAATGTATGAGTCACAAAGAACTAAACCATTAATTAATGATTACTGCATCAGCAACAAATAAAGAGTCTATATGATTAATAGATGAAGTAAAATAGGATTTGCTATTAATTAAATGTGTCATCATGTATTAATTCCTTAATAATATATAGTATTAACTAATAGTGTAAATTAATGTGTTAATTATGGTTATGGGTTTTGACATCCCCTCTAAAGGTCTGTTGGGCAGTTGCACATGCAGTGAGTTTAATGTCAGAGAATGTGTTTGAAGGATGGGTAAGTTGGGCTGCACACAAATATATCAGCACACTAGAATCTGAACTACTGACTGCTATTACACTGTGTTTAAACTGTACGTGACCATTATCACGTCATGCTGCAATAGCTGTCTACACTGTACATGACAGACCATTGCAAGTCCATTTGTCCTTCGTAACAGAAGTAACGCAAGAGTTTACTTCTGTTACTTAACAATTAATTATCTGCCTCAACAAATGAATTAAAGCAGACAATTGGAAGTTGAAATACATGCACTGTAAAACCAAATAGTTAAATTAATGAAATGAGATTCACTCAAATAATAATGAAAGTTAATTGTACTATATAGAAAAAAAGTTGTGTGAGCTCAAAATTTGATTGTAGTAAGCTGAACTTAATATGATTGAGTTGCAGCAGATTTCTAATTCCCAGCATGCTTTGCATCAGACTGTATAAGGAAAATAAATGTTGAAATTACATGTTATTTTGTGTGTTTTAGCACACGATTAACATAAGTGTCACAAACAGAAGAGGACAGATGAGGTAAGTGATAAACAGGTCTTTATTGCAGGTAGACGTGAGCAGAGCAGGAACACAACAGGTAAGGATATTTGAAGCAGGATAGTTTGTAATTTAGCTGAGGGTAATACAGTGTCTCTGGTGCAGGTGGCGTTGTAAACAGACAGATGAACAAGGGCACAGGATGATGAAGACAATGAGGGATCCAGGCAACTCAGCAGAGATTGAGTCAACTAGATCATCCACTGTGAAGGCCTCATCGACACGACAGCCAGCATGATGAATCCTCAACTGGATGGAACTGGAATAAATACTTTGAATGTTGCGATCCCATCGGACTTTTGATAGCTACCTGAATCGTAACAAAGCACTGTTTGCCAGAGGAGAACTGCCCCCTCCGACTAAGCCTGGTTTCTCCCAAGGTTTTTTTCTCCATTTTAACACCTGTTTGCCACCTGATGTCACCTGTTGGAGTTTGGGTTCCTTGCCGCTGTTGCCATTGGCTTGCTTAGTTGGGGACATTTGACATTTGATATTCAACAGTGTGTAGGGAAAACACCCTAGGAAGTAAAATTAGCTCAAATGAAATATTTATAGGGAATTATAAAGAGTTGTTTAGATTACGACCGAGCAACTGAGTCGTCCAGCGTTCATTTGCTCGAGCTGTAATAAGCTCTTGTATCGGATATAAATATCCGACAATCGTGAAAACACTGATTAAAGCCCGGTAACTTGATCACAGTTTAAGACATTAAATCATAAAGCACATAATACAAGACACTTTCTTTTAAAATCTACAAGAGATTTTATTTATTCTAACACAAGCTAAGCTACCACGAACACACACATACATACATACATACATCCATACATACATACGTTCATTCATACGCGTTGCAGTGAGACAGGAAGTGAGAGAGAAAGAGTTTAGGAGAGAGAGAGAGAGAGAGAGTGTGATATGATGAATTCCTAGCAAAGTTATGCTTTTCAGAAGATCTGACCCGAACGAACCATGAATCATTAAATGCACCAGTTCAGTTTTAATCTGGAGGTACTTGCTTGCGTCGACTTTGAATGTGAATATCCCTCGTTGGCGTGTAGAGAAGAGTTTTCCAAGTTGACGAGTTGTCGCAGGGTATTCAAGGTCCGTGTTGTGTTCGGTAGAACCCAATCACGTTTGAGCTTGCTGAAAAATTAAAGGGAAGTCTCTTTGTCGCTGGAGTTAAAGTTTAAGCGGCAGAAGTCGTTGGTTGAACTTTGTGCGAAACTTAGAACACGAGACTTTCAACGGAAAAGAAAATTAAAGAAAGAAAAGAAAAGTGAGTGGAAGTTGGATGGCTTGAAATGAGCTGCTTGTCTGTTCTTCTTGTTACTCCATTGTTCTTGGTACTCTGGTCATGGCTGACCGGTTCTTTCTTCTGTTGCTCTGTTTTCCTTGACCAGAACTAACCAACTCCTTCTATCTGGCAATGACAATTTAAACTTAGTTGTTTGTCACACCTCTGAGGAGTTTTGGCCAATCAGACATCGTCCTGTTTCAAAAGGGCCTTTCTCCGCCCCCAATAACACATAGGTGTTACATCCTGTTTCTGCTTCAGCAGAGTGTCATTTTAACATAATTTCTTTTAAATGGAATACAATACATTTTAAACAGATTTCATTCAAGTCAGGATATAGGAAAGATGAAAAGAAATAAAGCAAGTCCAAATAAGGCATACTTTCAGTCATTCAGTCAAGAGTTAACATATTTACATGAATTGTGAGTGTTCTAAAGCCTAACTGTTTACAGGTAGTACTTGTGGACACATAATGCAAAATGTATGTAGTTAAAAGATGTTTGATAAGTCCATTAAAATTGTTGGAACAATTTCGAAGCAGTTTTATTTGTAGAACAGTCTCTGTTGAGTTTTCTGTGAGGTTAGGTCTTTTAGAGAACAAATGGGGCCTGCATTGTTTCCTCTGTTTCTTTGATCTGGGTGATCAAAGAATCTTATCTTCATGGTGACCATTTGGTTTGTCACTCCTCCTGCTATCAGGAGCGTGGGGTGTCATAAAATTAATCCGCCTGGGTTTACTCCGCAGACGAGCTGGAGTCGGAACTTGATTCTGAATTAGGATTATGTTTAAAAGAATCATCTGAATGATTCAATTGTCTGGTTCGTCCACAGTTCCTACAAGTGCTTTGATCTGCCTGCATTGACACCATTTTCTTTAAGAGCTGCTTTGACAATCTGCATTGTAAAATGCGCTATATAAATAAAGGTGACTTGACTTGACTGAAGACGAGGATCAGGATGAGCAGGTAAGTTCTCAGGTGAGTACAGATTGAGTCTGTAAACGTGTAACGCGACCAGACACTGAAGTGAAGGGAGTGGTGGCTTATAAAGGGTGACTTGATGATGGTGAACAGGTGCAGGTGATCAGAATTTCAGGGACAGTGAATAAGTGGGCAGATCTGGTGCTGATGGCTGGGTAGATGGTGCTGCTGACTCTGTGACAATAGGGAGGCATAAGTTAGTGTTTACTGTTTATGATGAGTTGGGCGAGGCTGAGAACTGTGGGAGCGAAGGGATGCCGGTGACGTGATTGTTATTGAGAGACACCTGATCTTCTGTCAGAGAACATCTCCAAGATGCTACATACCGTATGCGATCAAATCACAGTCTGTGTTCTACCCACTTAATTGATAGAAATGTGAGTGTAGTACAGTCTATAGAAACTGTGTCTATTCCCAGATTAGTAAGGTCTAACAATAAAAATATAGGATTCAGAAAAAAACTGATCGTGATTAAACCAGAAATTCGCAAAATTACTGAACAAAAACAATTTCTAAAGCTAGGGCTCCTAAACATTAGATTGCTGACACCTAAAGCCGTTATTGTAAATGAAATGATCACAGATAATAGTCTTGATGTAATTTGCCTTACTGAAACATGGGTTAAACCAAATGATTATTTTGGTCTTAATGAGTCTAGTCCACCTGGCTACTGTTATAAAAACAAGCCCCGTCTGATTGGCCATGGCGGTGGTGTTGCAACAATCTATAAAGATATTCTTAACGTTACTCAGAAAACAGAGCACAGGTTTAATTCTATTGAAGTGCTTATGCTAAATGTTACACTGTCAGATAAAAGAAAAAAGTCGCTACTATCTCTTCCTTTAGCTACTGTTTATAGACCTCCAGGGCCTTATGTTGATTTCCTAAAAGAGTTTGCAGACTTTCTCTCAGACCTATTGGTCAACGTTGATAAAGCACTGATTATTGGAGATTTTAACATTCACGTAGACAATACAAATGATGTGTTAGGGGCTGCGTTTACAGATCTACTAAACTCCTTTGAGGTCAAACAAAATGTCACTAGACCCACTCACCGTCTTAATCATACACTAGATTGAATTATATCACATGAAACCAATCCTACCAATATAGAAATTATACCGCAAAGTGATGATGTCACTGATCACTACCCCGTAACATGCTGCATACTGCTGATATTTGCCATATTGCACCGCGTTATCAATTAGGTACAATAATTCTCCCGACAACTATAGATAAATTCACAAATAACCTGCCAGATCTGTTTTAGCTGCTCAGTGTACCCAAACACACAAATGAACTTGAGGATATGACTAGCAGTATGTGCACCAATTTCCTTAGTGCATTAGATACTGTTGCACCCATCAGATTAAAAAAGGTTAGAGAGAAAAATACTGCACCATGGTACAACAATATTACTCACACTATCAAGAGAGAAACTCGTAATCTAGAGAGCAAATGGAGACAAACTCGTTTAGAGGTCTTCAGAATCACATGGAAAGACAGCTCTTCCCGTTATAAAAAGGCTCTAAAAGCAGCCAGGGCCAAGCATCTCCGCAAACTAATAGAAAATAATCAAAACAATCCAAGGTTCTTGTTTAGTACAGTGGCTAGATTAACAAATAAACAGACATCACCAGAACAAAATATCCCATTACAGTTTAGTAGTAATGATTTTATGAATTTCTTTACTGAGAAAATCGAAAGCATCAGAAATACAATTGTAAATGTACAGCCTTTGACAGCGTTTTATGGTTCAGCCTCACTTATTGCCCCTCAAGAACAGTTGCAGTGCTTTACAACTATAGGACAGGAAGAGCTAAATAAACTTATTGTGTCAAAACCAGCAACATGTTTATTAGATCCAATACCCACTAAACTACTGAAAGTTGTTACCTCTAGCAGAAGAGCCTCTAGGTCATGTCCCACGACCATTCAAGCTAGCAGTTATTAAGCCCCTCATTAACAAACCACAATTAGATCCAAATGTATTAGCAAATTACAGACCCATTTCAAATCTTCCATTTATGTCTAAATTACTAGAAAAAATTACTAGAAAAGTGTCGGCCCAAATGTGCTCCTTATCGCAAAAAAAAAAGAAAAAAAAAAAACGCTATAAAAATGCTATCTATAAAAAACGCTATCTATAAAAAATATCAGCCAGAATTCAGGCCTCCTCATAGCACAGAAACTGCACTCGTTGAGATTACAAATGACTTACTTCTAGCATCTGACCAAGGCTGTATCTCAATACTAGTTTTACTTGATCTTAGTGCTGCGTTCAACACTATAGATCATAAAATACTCTTAGATTGACTACAAAATTAGACTGGTATTCAGGGACAGGCATTAAGGTGGTTTAGGTTGTACCTATCAGACGGTTTGTCTATTTAAATGGGGAAAAATCTAAGATAATGTTAGAAAATTATGGAGTGCCGCCAGGATCTGTGTTAGGCCCTTTGCTATTTTCAATATATATGTTGCCACTTGGTAATATTATAAGAAAACATGGAATTAGTTTCCACTGCTATGCCAATGATACTCAGTTATATATTTCATCATGACCAGATGAAATCTCTAAATTATCCAAAATGACAGTGTGTTAAAGAAGTAAAACATTGGATGACCAGTAATTTTCTTCTATTAAATTCATATTCAAAAAGACTGAGGTATTACTTATTGGACCAAAAACCTGTACACAGAATCTCTAAGACTACAATCTGCATTTAGATGGATGTACAGTTACTCCATCCTCGACAGAGACCTGGGTGTTATATTACACAGCAACTTGTCCTTCGAAAATCATATTTCATTGTGACAAAAACAGCCTTCTTCCACCTTAGAAACATTGCTAAGATACGGAACATGTTATCTGTTTCTAATGCAGAAAAATTAATTCATGCATTCATGACGTCTAGACTAGATTACTGTAATGTATTACTAGCTGGTTGTCCTGCATCCTCAATAAACAAGCTACAATTAGTCCAAAATGCAGCTGCTAGAGTTCTTACCAGGTCAAGAAAATATGATCACATAACATCAATTTTGTCATCTCTACACTTGTTACCTAGCCTGGGTGCCAGCCCGAACCCCGCCCACAACATTTTTTGGACGGGAAGTTCGGTCTAGACTCGATCCATTGTGGAGTAATTATGCTCGGCTCCCAGAAGGCCGAGCCAATCAAATTGCTAGGGCGGGCTTTAATCGATGATGGACAGGCTATCTGCGGTTACGTAACCACCCACGTCATCAAAGAGCGCTTGGGTTGAATTGGTTTTCACCAACGATGACTGCAGCTGGAGAAGTAAGATGTTTAGATTCCGCTATCACGTCTGTAATAAAAGAAATCGACATCGACAATTAATTTTAAAAGACGAACAAAGAACCGCAATCAAGGCATTTGTCGATGGGAAAGATGTGTTTGCCGTCCTTCCAACGGGATTCGGCAAAAGTTTAAGTACAAGTTCAACATACGTCACTTACTGCGTTGCTCTGATTGGTTGTAGGTCTATCCAATTGAGTGCAGAGTTTTTTTTTTTTACTGGTTCGGTTAAGACACGCCCCATAATTCAAGTGCAATGGAGCAGTATCAGACTCACATTCTGCCTAGAATATGAGTATGACGAAGTCAGGCTACTGGTTACCTATTAAGTTCGTATCGATTATAAAGTATTGCTACTGACCTATAAGGCCCTAAATGGTTTAGCTCCTGTGTATTTAACCGCTCTTTAAGATCACAAAACTTTGGAATTATGGTTGTACCTAGGATATCTAAGTCCCCTAAAGGAGGGAGAGTGTTTTCACATTTGGCTTCTAGCCTTCCTGATAATGTTTGGGGCTCAGATTCAATCTCCAAGTTTAAATCTAGATTAAAGACGCATCTCTTTAACCAAGCGTTTACATAATGCATCTCATATCAGATCACTTGCACATGACTATCTTTGCTTAATGTTATGAACAGCAGCTACGCTAATTATTCTCCATTTGCTTTTCTGTTTTGTCTTGGGACGTCCCGAGGTAACTAGAGACTGCATCTGCTTCAGTTTGGATCCAGCCTCTTATGAAGACTTCAGATGAACAACACCTTTGAAGAGATAGCACCAACTCCTGCAAGAACTTGCACATTCCCAAATTTCTATATATCCTAATTATTGTTATCATGTAATCATTACTTCTACAAGCTCATTGTTTCTACCCTAAATTAATTCACTAACAGTGATTGTAAATTAAATTATTACATTGTTAGCTAACTGTGTGATTATATATGTACATTTCTGAAATTACATAATTTGGACAGTCAACTCTGATAACAGATTACTCTAAATTATAATGTTGACATGCATTCTCTGTAAAGCTGCTTTGAAACGATATGTATTGTGATAAGCGCTATACAAATAAATGTGAATTTAATTGAATGTACTTGCTCAAAAACTGATAGATTTTGGATCATTTTTAACCAAAAAAAAAGTAACGGACTGAAGTTTTAATTAATAACAATTCATATATTACTTAAACTATTCATCATATAGAATCTTTATTGCAGTTTTTCTTGATTGCTTAAACACATTATTTGAAACTATGCCTCATATTCTCAAAACAGCAAACACAAATCCATAACGTCTCACCCAATTCCCCAAACATCCCATTTTCAGGTCAAAATGAAGCTCTACACTCAAAAACATTCTCTCTTGCTGAAAAACCAAACTTTGCCCTCAGACATCAAACACAAGCCTTCAAAAACTCACACACTACAACATAGTCTTACACAATGGTGAGATAAATTCAAAACAATATCAAAAACCAGTAATACGTTATTTCACAATTGCTAAAACACTAAACCCCATTCTCTGAACCCAATGCTCAGTGGTCTAAACCCATTTGTCGAATCAGCCACTTTGTAGGCAAAACCTTAAACAAGTTCAGGTAGTTAAGACACTGTTTGCAAATCTCATCCACTCTTTTTGCAAAACTCTAAACACATTCTTTCTCACTAAAACACATTTTGCACTGTGTTGCAAAATGGTAAATACATGTGGCAAAAGTTAAACACAACTACAACACAGTTGTCATCCTTTAAACACAATGACTCAAAATTATTCACACTTATTTCTAATGAAGTGATCAAATCAACTGTATAAAATATAGGTCAGTTCAGAGTACACAGGTGACACAGGTGCTGAATGATGATACCAACAATAGATAGAAACAATCTGAAAAGTAGAGGAGGAAGAGTATGTGTAAGAGGATGATGAGGAGAAAGAGCAAGGGGTGTAGAGACAAGGCTGTCAAGGCTGGATCCGGCACAGGTTTTTCCCTTTGCCTGGCAAGAGATGGCATTGCCTGTAATGTGGAAAATGTCCTCAACAATATTCAATAATATTCAATAATATTATTGATCTGACAGTACTGACATTATAGGATGAGAACTGAACTAAGCTAGCCTAGATGATGACATCACTGTTTTCTGCAGAACTGCTTTATAGAGGAAAATAATTACAGTAATTTACATAATAATTGATGATCTTTACAATGTAAGTGAATCAACACTGAACTGACTTCAGCTGAACAATGACACTATTTTCTTTTAGAGCTGTACAGCCAAAATGAACCCTCTTTGCATCATGTACCTGTTATCACTGTAAAGCTGTTTTGATTATACTATACTATACTAGGCTAGACTAGTATCTGTGTAGTATAAATTGCAATTGAAATAAAGGTGACTTGATTTGATTTAGGCCGGACCCAACATGAAGACGTGACGCTGAAGCAGAATTAATCTCTCACTGACTCTGAATTTTGTTTTGTGTGTGTGTGTGTGTGTGTGTGTGTGTGTGTGTGTGTGTGTGTGTGTGTACTGTATCATGCTTTTCATTTAGAGATTTCTTTGACCTTTTAGTCATTTGCATTTAGACTGCTGTATGTTTGCAGTATGTAAGTACTGTACTGTATATACAGACATTCAATACTATATAATATTGAATATAATACTGTACTTGCAGTACATACAGTATACTTTAAATTCACATTACTTGTGATTTCTATACATTTTATGTCATGGCAAAATGTGTTTACTGTGTTACAATATACTTTTTTTTCTGTAACCTCATGTTCTGGATGTTGTGTTTTCCATTTTTTAATGTAGTGTCTAATGAATGATCTGTATGTGTTTATATTTTGCTTAATGTGTGTATGATCTGAAAGCTTTTTTTGATTTTGCCATAAGAGTCAGAAGTTTTGTGAAATTAGTTTGAAGATTGGATTTGTGTTTAATGTTTTGAGAAAATGAGTGATGGTTTCAAGAAATGTGTTTTAGCAATTGTGAAATACTGTAAGTCGTTGTGCCACCTACAGGCCTTTTGGGTGAATTGTAGGTTGGTAAAGAACTTGCAAAATAGCCATAATTACATTACTCTTTTTGATAGAATAAACGTAATTAATAATCGTGATTATAATTTTGAGGAAACTGTGGCACTGGCTGTCGTGTCGATGAGGCCTTCACAATGGATGATCTAGTCGACTCGATCTCGGCTGATACTTCAGGGCTGCGTTGTGGTCGTATCAAGGCGCCAGTCCTCGGTCTCATCTGGATACGGCCCGAATCCGGTTGACTACGGTAAACCTCGGGATAAACAGAAAGACTAATATTAGCGTAGATGCCATTCTTTTTCTGATGTAACGAGTACATCTGGTGTTATAGGAAGTGTTCCCGGTTCCGGCTGAACTAATTTATGCAGCCTAATAATCCTTTAACGGATTTGAAAATATAAATTTATAATGTGTTATGTGTATGCCAGGTTAAAGAGATGCGTTTTTAGTCTAGATTTAAACTGACAGAGTGTGTCTGCATCCCGAACAATGCTAGGAAGATTGTTCCACAGTTTAGGTGCCAAATAGGAGAAGGATCTACCACCTGTGGTTGATTTTGATATTCTAGGTATTATCAGCTGGCCTGAATTCTGAGATCGCAATAAACGTGAAGGACTATAATGCATTAAGAGCTCGCTTAGGTACTGGGGGGCTAAACCATTTAGTGCTTTGTAAGTAATTAACAAGATTTTAAAATCTATACGATGTTTAACAGGAAGCCAATGCAGTGACGACAGAACTGGGCTAATATGGTCATACTTCCTAGTTCTAGTAAGAACTCTAGCTGCTGCATTTTGTACGAGCTGTAGTTTATTTATCAAGCGAGCGGAACAACCACCCAGTAGAGCGTTACAGTAATCTAACCTCGAGGTCATGAACGCATGAACTAACTGTTCAGCATTCTTCATTGAGAGCATATGTCGTAGTTTAGATATATTTTTAAGATGGAAGAATGCGTTTTTGCAGATGCTACTAACATGGCCTTCAAATGAAAGATTGGTATCAAAGAGCACACCCAGGTTCCTAGCTGACGACGAAGACTTAACAGAGCAGCCATCAAGTGTTATACAGTATTCTAGGTTATTACTTGAAGAAGTTTCGGTCCAAAAATTAGAATCTCAGTTTTTTCTGAATTTAGTAGTAGGAAATTACTGGTCATCCAGTTTTTTATATCAGCTATACATTCTGTTAATTTTGTGAATTGGTAAGTTTCGTCAGGGCGCGAAGAAATATAGAGCTGAGTATCATCAGCGTAACAGTGAAAACTAACGCCATGCTTCCTAATGATATCTCCCAAGGGTAGCATGTACAGAGTGAAAAGCAACGGTCCTAGTACTGAGCCTTGCGGTACTCCATATTTAACTTGTGATCGATATGACATCTCATCATTTACTACTACAGACTGATAACGGTCAGATAAGTATGATTTGAACCATGCCAATGCAATTCCACTAATGCCAACATAGTTTACAAGTCTATTTAAGAGAATATTGTGATCAATAGTGTCAAATGCAGCACTAAGATCCAGTAACACTAATAGAGAGATACAACCACGATCTGATGATAAGAGCAAGTCATTAGTAACTCTGACGAGAGCAGTCTCAGTACTATGGTACGGTCTAAATCCTGACTGGAAATCCTCACCGATATTATTTCTTTCTAAAAAGGAACATAGTTGCGATGAAACTGCCTTTTCTAGTATTTTTGACAGAAAAGTAAGATTTGAGATTGGCCTATAATTGACTAATTCTTTAGGATCTAGTTGTGGTTTTTTAATAATAGGTTTAATAATAGCCAGCTTAAAAGTTTTTGGTACGTATCCTAATGACAACGATGAATTAACAATATTAAGAAGTGAATCTATGACTTCTGGAAGCATCTCTTTCAATAGCTTAGTCGGTATAGGGTCTAACATACATGTTGTGATTTTGATGATTTAACAAGTTTAGACAATTCTTCCTCTCCTAAAGCAGTAAATGAATTGAATTTTTCTTTAGGGACACTACAATGCAAGGTCTGACACGATACTGTAGTAGACGGTTGCATGGTTATAATTTTCTCTCTAATATTATCAATCTTGCAAGTAAAGAAGTTCATAAAGTCATTACTGTTGTGCTCTTTGGAAACATCAGAAGTTGAAGCTTTATTTCTTGTTAATTTAGCCACTGTATCAAACAAATACCTAGGGTTGTGTTTATTTTCTTCTAAGAGTTTTGAGAAATAGGCAGATCTAGCAGTTTTTAAGGCCTTTCTGTACTCAATCACTTTCTCTCTCCACGAAATGCAAAATACTTCTAGTTTTGTTTTCTTCCAGCTACGCTCCATTTTTCTGGCTGCAGTTTTTAGGGCCCGAGTCTGCTCACTGTACCATGGCATTGGATTAATTTCCTTAATCTTTTTTAAACGCAAAGGAGCAACTGAATCTAATGTGCTGGAAAAGACAGAGGCAATAGTTTCTGTTGCAACATCGAGGTCTTCTAAGCTGTCTGGTATGCTAAGGCGATGAAACTGATCAGGAAGATTATTTATAAAGCGATCTTTAGTGGTAGAAGTGATGGTTCTACCATATTTATGGCGGGGAGGCAGTTTAGCCGCTTTCACCAAATGTAATATACACGAGACTAGATAATGATCTGAGATGTCGTCACTCTGCTGCAGAATTTCAATGGCATCAATATCGATTCCATGTGACAATATTACATCTAAAGTATGATTACGACAATGAGTGGGTCCCGACACGTCTAACACCAATAGAGTTTAGAATGTCCGTAAATGCCAATCCCAATGAGTCTTTTTTATTATCTACATGGATATTAAAATCACCAACAACAAGGACTTTATCTGCAGCTAGTACTAACTCTGATAGAAAATCAGCAAATTCTTTAATAAAGTCTGTATGGTGTCCTGGTGGCCTGTATACAGTAGCCAGCACAAATGTCAGCTTACATAATGTTACGTAAAGCACCATCACTTCGAAGGAATTATATTTGAAAGACTTTTGACTAATACTGTAAATATTACTATAAATTACAGCAACACCTCCCCCTTTGCCTTTCTGTCGAGGAGTGTGTCGATAATCATAACCTTGAGGGCTGGACTCATTTAAAGTAGTGTAATCGTCCGGTTTTAGCCAGGTTTCTGTCAAACACAGCACATCTAGATTATTGTCTGTGATAATATCATTTACAATAAGTGCTTTTGAAGAAAGTGATCTAATATTTAACAATCCAAGCTATATCATTTGTTTATCATTATTATCTCGATTTTTTATTTGTTGAACATCAATTAACTTTTTTCCATTAAATGGGTTTGGAAGTTTTTTGTTTTTATTAATTCGGGGTACAGACACAGTCTCTATGTGATAATATCTAGGTGTAAGAGTTTCTATGTGTTGGGATTTATCTGACTTCTGTAACGTGAGGCAGCTAGCAGACGGTCGGTTTAGCCAGTCTGTCTGCTTCCTGACCTGGGCCGTAGTTTGTCATGTTTCAGCTCTAAGACTATGTGCCATATTACTAGAGAGAAGAGCAGCACCATCCCGGGAAGGATGAATACCATCTCTTTTCAACAGGTCAGGTATGGGTGGAATATGGGTAGCTAGATGCTTAGCAACAGACAACCAATTACATACTCATATTTGCATGCTTCAGACAGTCAAACATTGTGCATATAAACAGTAAATTCAGCGTTTTGGAGGAAAAATGGCAAATGCTGACAGAAAACGTGACAATTTAAGTGAAGAAGAGACCGTTTCATTCTTACCATTATAGTTTGAAATGTCCATTCAGTATAAACTCAATAGTAGGGTCAGCGATACCAGGATGTGCAGTGTTAGAGCTTATATGTAAACAGGTCACGTGCATTCATCCAGTGAGTGACACTGACAGCACAAATATGCAAACAAGAATGTTAACCCAGGGTTTAGAAATGTACAGTGTGAAACATCTGCTTATGAATACCCAGGATTAATTGTTAACCCCAGGTAAATTATGAGCGGTGTGAAACATGAAGCAAGATAACCCAGGATTTTTTGTACAGGTAAGCAGTTTATTGTACAGGTAAACAGGGCCGGTGTTACGGATCAACTGGGGATCATGTCAACTGGGGACATGCGCGTACACGCAGATAGTTTTACCTGACTTTCCAGCAGATGTTGCTCAACACTAGATTCGTCACAGGGAATTTTCTACGGAGGAGATTTAAACGCTTACCACATTATTTGTGAATGTTTGTATTATTATTGGACTTTGTTGTTTCCCCTGTCGCTCTTCAAATGTATCAGACACCGTTTAAGGGAAGTTTTAATGCGTTTTCATGTCACGTCTCACAGACCACGCCCAGATTATTTTGTTTACATTCGTTTCAATGGAGTTCGTTTCTGACAACAAGTTTGTAGGTGCATTATATAAAAAAGCTATTTAAGTTTTTTAAAGCACTTATGTTTTTATATTTATTATTATTATAAATTTCAGCAGCAATATTTCCATGGTTTAAAAAGGATGTCAAGCATTTTTTTAAAATATTTTAAATATGTTATTTATTTAAGGGAATATTTATTTATTTAAGGGAATGATCAACAAATATATGCATAGTTAACAGGTGCAAAACCACAAAAAGCCCTTTTAACAATACATAAAGGCCTAGCTTCAAAGCAGCATTAGGCTACATAAAATGCATGTGTACATTATGAAGAGAAATTTGTTATGTCAGAAATTACTCTCAATGTAATGTTCATATGGCAAAAATGTATGGTTCTTTGATAATAGAAGTATGGTTAACATCATTCACGGATCACCTGCACCTGGACTCTATTATCTGCACTCCCTTTATAATGCACTCACTCCCTGCACTCCTTGTCCGTTTTCTGTTGTGTTAAGTGTCAGTTTGGTGTTCTCTACCTGTGTTTATTAAAGTACTACTATTATTTGTGGAAATCCGTATCTGCCTCATCTCTACACCAGCGACCCGTAACAGAAGAATGGACCCAAAAATGCTGGATTTCCACAGAAAAATGGAGACTTTCCCCAGCTCCTTGGCTCCTGCTTCTCCCATGCCTCTAAGCTCCTTCACAGCCGGCGATCGTCTCATCGGGCTCCTACAGGTGGGTCATTCACTGGAGAGGTATGTGGAGGAGTTCGTTGAGCTTGCTTTTTTGTCTGACTGGCCTGAAGCATGTTTGATCTCCCTGTTTCTGGATGGACTAGATGATGACACCATCCGTTTTGATGAACCTGATTATCGCTTCTCCTTAAGCGAAACTATCAATACCATTTTTTGGTTAAATGACTCCAAATTCTATGTCGATTGGGTTCAGGATGGGTGTTTATCTCTGGTCCATCCAGAAACACCGTCAGCCACCGTCTTCCTCCGCATACCCCTCCAGCGAACTTCCTGCCTGTTCCACGCTGGACCCACACTCCTCCGCTGGGTCCAGGAAGCGGAGGAGGAGGAAAAGAGCTACTCCAGCCCCCTCCGAAAAGTCTCCAGCCTCTTACGAGCCGCCAAGAGATGCGGTGTGGCTTATTGACTTTCTCTCCGAGCCAGTAGCTCCAGCCCTCTCCGAGCCAGTAGCTCCAGCCGCCCGTATCTCCAGTCTCCGCCGCCGAGCCAAGTTCTCCAGTCTCCGCCGCCGAGCCAAGTTCTCCAGTCTCCGCCGCCGAGCCAAGTTCTCCAGTCTCCGCCGCCGAGCAATCCTCTCCAGCCGCCGCCGCCGAGCAATCCGCTTCAGCCGCCGCCGCCGAGCAATCCGCTCCAGCCGCCGTCGCCGAGCAATCCGCTCCAGCCGCCGAGCAATCCGCTCCAGCAGCCGCCGCCGCCGAGCAATCCGCTCCAGCCGCCGAGCAATCCGCTCCAGCCGGCGAGCAATCCGCTCCAGCCGCCGAGCAATCCGCTCCAGCCACCGAGCAATCCGCTCCAGCCGCCGTCGCCGAGCAATCCGCTCCTACAATGAACTGTGTTTTTGAACCCTCCAGCCCAAAGACTGTGTTCCCTCCCTGCCTCCCTCTCCCACCTCCTCCCACTAATGTCCACAATGCACCTCCCCCTCAAGCAACCTGACCCAGGACTCCACCTCGGCCCGTTGGTCCAGATGCTCCCCCTTGGCTCCAACCTCCCTCATCTCCACCGTGGCCCATCAGTCCACCAGTTCCTCCAGGCTCCATCCTCCCCCCGGTTCCGCATCAGTCGTTCGTCGGCCTTCCCTCACATCAGGACTGCACTCCTCGGTTTTCACCTCGTCCCTTCGTCCCTCATGCTCCGTTGGCTTCCTCACTCCCTCCTGCGTCCCTTTGGTCGGCTGTCGCTCTGGCTCCTCTGCGGCCTTCTGGAGCCCCGCCTGCGCCTCGGTCGGCCGAGCCTGCGGCATCGCCCTGTCCCGCCGGATCCTCACCGCCACCTGGGCTCGTCGGCAATTCGGCTACGGCACCTGACCCTCCACGGCAGCCCGCTGCACCTGACCCTCCACGGCAGCCCGCTGCACCTGACCCGCCGTGGCAGCCCGCTGCACCTGACTCTCCATTACAGCCCGCTGCACCTGACCCGCCATGGCTGCCCACGGCCCCTGACCCGCCATGGCTGTCTTCAGCTCTTGACCCGCCATGGTTCTTGGACCTGCCCTGGAGACCTCCACTCCAGTCTACTCCTCCCCCTGCTCCGGCTTGAGGTCTCCAGGGCGCCCACCCCCCTCCCGGTTGTTCCATCTACGGCGCGAGGACGCGCCTACCGGGAGGGGGAGGTACTGTTACAGATCCCTTGTTCCCCTGGACTCTATTTCCCATGATCCTCCTGTTTCGTCACCTGCACTCACTTCCCTCGTCAGCTCCTCATCATCACGGATCACCTGCACCTGGACTCTATTATCTGCACTCCCTTTATAATGCACTCACTCCCTGCACTCCTTGTCCATTCTCTGTTGTGTTAAGTGTCAGTTTGGTGTTCTCTACCTGTGTTTATTAAAGTACTACTATTATATGTGGAAATCCGTATCTGCCTCATCTCTACACCAGCGACCCGTAACAATTAAGGCAATAATGATTATAATATAAGGATAATTTTGCATGTTGATTCAGAGTTGGTGTCATCTGAAGTAGGTGACGTCCTCGCAGGTGTTGTCCTCATCTCTTCACAGGTGTTGGGTTCACTTAAAATCTTCACAAAGGCTGAATCCAAATGTTAGTGAGGTCGGTACCAAATAAAGATAACTGGCATAATTCAAATTTATATTACATATAAAGAGGCCTGCGCTCATTTAATTGTATTTATAAAACTGACAGTCTATTGTGTCATATATTCAGTTTCCTATTCTAATTGTTTGGGAGAGAAGCATTGTATTTGTGTGAGGTGCCAAATGATTATGAGTTTAGTGATGTATACTGTCTTTTGGAATTAGCAAAATGTGTAATATTATGTAATACAGTATAATATGTCCTGCTTATGTAAGTCATGAGAAACTTGTTGTTGCCACTGATTGGTTGTCACAGGACGTTCATACAAAAGACAGTATGGAAACTGGAAAAAGAACCTATGAGACAGTAAGAAAGATATTACAGCATAGTTCATTTTTAGTTGTTAAACACTGTTTAAACACAGTGTCATCTTTAAAATGTAAACATGGCAGTGTTCTTCAGTGTTCACAGAATAACAGGTTATCAATTAATTTCAAGCACCTAACTGAATGTACAATACATACATACCATTACTTTAAGCATTAAAATTAATTATTTTAATTGATTAGGCTATGATTCTAAGAAACTTCAGTAATAAATACAGAATTGTTATAAACAGAGTTCTGTTCTGCTATTTGAATCGTTTAGAAAAAAAATTAAACAATGTGTTTTTATAATTCCTAAGCCAAAGCAAATGTTGAGTTTAAATCAGTCATGAATCCAGAATGAAACATAGTTGTTTTAGGATCCAGAGGTTGTAACTGAAACCTAAGCAAGAGATCTCAGAAAATAAAATCAACAAAATCAATAAAATCACCTAGAACAAATACAAGTCAAAGTGTCTGTTTTTCCCCCTTAATATATGTAATTGCTCATAAAATATATAATTTGATTATGAACAATAAGCAACATATCAATTAACAAAACAAAATAAAAACATTTGCAATTCATGTTTGCTTTGGTTAGCTTACTCCTAACTTAAACTTAATCTGTCTGTTTTAATTTGTGTTTAGAAAACATGACAGCACACTACAGACACTAATGTTGAAAATAAATACTTACACTTTACTTAATTTCGTTGACAAGTTTGACATTTATCGAAACTAGTGTCCCATGTTAACGTGGGCGTGGTTTGTGAGCGTGACGTAAGAACATGATAAACTTCCTTAAAACTACTCCAAAAACGCAGGAACGAACACCGCGAAATCGAGGCGCTTTATTACGCATCGCAATGTATAAAACCGGTGAAACATGCATTTTTAAATCTATGATCCGTGGAATATCGCATGTGACGAATCTGTCGCCGTCTAACATCTGCTGGAAATCCAGGTAAAACTATCTGCGTGCTCGCGCGTGTCCCCAGTTAACATGATCCCCAGTTGATCCGTAACACCGGCCCTAGCATTTTGGGTGCCCGGCCTATAAGCAGATTTTCAACACCCTCGGACTGACTTTTTACGCAGCCAATACACTGTGTTGTTAAAGGTCCCGTTTTTCGTGGTTTTTTGAAGCTTTGATTGTGTTTATAGTGTGCAATATAACATGTGTTCATGTTTCGCGTGTAAAAAAAAAACAGTATTTTTCACATAATTTACTTATCTGTATACCGCTGTTTCCACTGTCATAAAAACGGGCTGATGACTTCCTTGTTCTATGAAGTCCCTCCTTCAGAAATATGTAACGAGTTCTGATTGTGCCAGCGGTTCCTGTGTTGTGATTCGACAGCAGTTTAGCGCATCTTGCCCGGAAAGGTCACGCCTCTTACCATAAAGTGGAGATGCATGCGCTCAGTGGATTATAATTTTCGGGAACCAAGTTAAAGGTCCCGTTTTTCGTGTTTTTTTGAAGCTTTGATTGTGTTTATAGTGTGCAATATAACATGTGTTCATGTTTTGCGTGTAAAAAAACACTGTATTTTTCACATAATTTACTTATCTGTATCCATGGGTTTCAAAGACGTCACTTCCGCTATGCCCGCCGCCATATTTGTGACCGGTCAGAGCTGCGCGCTCTGTTTAAGTCTATGGTGACAGCAGCTACAACTACCAGAGGAAGGCCAACAAAACGCTCTCGGAAGGTTCACAACAAATTTACAATATGCCTGGTATATGTGGTGCTGTTAGCCGTTTCAACAGTCGTCAGAACTACAAATTTATTTGATCCCAAAGGAGTTAGATCGGCGGAATTATTGGCTTCATTCAGAAAGGACCACACCACTGGCAGCCAAACAGCAATGCACAACATTAATAACTGCTGGGACTGTCATTTACATAACATTATAATTGTATACAATATTGTATTAAAATATTGTGAACTCTAGTTGCTGTGTTTCGGCGTGTTATTACAGGATGAACAAATTAACGACACGAGCTGACTACATTATAGTTCAAGTACATGCGTGCATGATTTTGTGCAAATATAAGTTGTAATATTATTTTTATTTTGTATTAATATCTGGATTATTTTATATAGGATGTGTTCCGTTGAGTTAATTAACTTTGTTTACGGGTTTTTATTCTCTTCAGCTTCAGCGTGCGCAGCTCAAACAGCAATGATTAAGTCATTAAAATATCAGTAATATTAAAACTTTCATATTTTTTTTAAAAAATGATGCATTATTTTTAATAACTAGCTCTTATATTGTTCTCGTATTATATTCAGCAACACGTGGTTTGATTAATAAGGATCACGAACAATAACAGATTTTTTTCTCAAATCATCTCATTTTGATAGTATTATTTGAGCTGCACGCGCTAAATGAACATCCGTAAAATGAAGCGCTATAAGTTAATTAACTCAACGGAACACATCCTATATAGGGTAATTCATATATATTTATACAAGATAGACATACAATTACAACTTATATTTGCACAAAATCATGCACGCATGTATATCAACTGAGTAATGTAGTCAGCTCGCGTCGTGAATTTGTTCATCCTGTAATAACACGCCGAAACACAGCAACTAGAATTCACAATATTTTAATACAATATTGTATACAATTATAATGTTATGTAAATGACAGTCCCAGCAGTTATTAATGTTGTGCATTGCTGTTTGGCTGCCAGTGGTACGGTCCTTTCTGAATGAAGCCAATAATTCTGCCGATCTAACTCCTTTGGGATCAAATAAATTTGCAGTTCTGACGACTGTTGAAACTGCTAACAGCACCACATATCCCAGACATATTGTAAATTTGTTGTGAACCTTCTGAGAGCTTTTCGTTGTCCTTCCTCTGGTAGTTGTAGCTGCTGTCACCATAGACTTAAACAGAGCGCGCAGCTCTGAACGGTCACAAATATGGCGGCGATAGAATACAGTGACGTCACATGAAACCCATGGATACCGCTGTTTCCACTGTCATAAAAACGGGCTGATGACTTCCTTGTTCTATGAAGTCCCTCCTTCAGAAATACGTAACGAGTTCTGATTGTGCCAGCGGTTCCTGTGTTGTGATTCGACAGCTCTGAGCGCACCGTGCCTGGAAAAGTCACGCCTCTTACCATAACGTGGAGATGCATGAGCTCAGTGTTATTGTAAACATGTCTTTAATTTTACCCTATCAATTTGGGCCGGAATCAGACCCGGTGATTGGACTTGCGGGATGAAAATAACAGCGTTTCGACGACATGGCGACAAACACACTCTACAAACGCAACTCTTGTGTATTCCTGTGGGCGGAGGTTAGTCAAAAAACTGTTTTAGTGACGTCATTAAAGGAGGAAGTAGAGGGATGTAGTCCAAACTGGCCGTTCGATGTAGGCGACTTCTGTTAAATAAAATATCTCGCTTGGCATTGAACTTTGAGCTTTAAAATTTTACAGATTTTATTTATACTCTAACAACAACATTACACACTAACTAAAGTTTGAAACATGGGATCACGAAGAACAGGACCTTTAAACATAAATTGTAACCATTGATCTCTAAGTACAGCGTCCCTGGGAAGGCCAAACAAAGGTGATTGGACTGCGGGATGAAAATAACAGCGTTTCGAAGACATGGCGACAAACACACTCTACAAACGCAACTCTTGCTCTTCTCCGTGGGAGCGCAACAAGACCACGTCCCCTTTTTTTGTGTATTCCTGTGGGCGGAGGTTAGTCAAAAAACTGTTTTAGTGACGTCATTAAAGAAGGAAGTAGAGGGATGTAGTCCAAACTGGCCGTTCGATGTAGGCGACTTCTGTTAAATAAAATATCTCGCTTGGCATTGAACTTTGAGCTTTAAAATTTTACAGATTTTATTTATACTCTAACAACAACATTACACACTAACTAAAGTTTGAAACATGGGATCACGAAGAACGGGACCTTTAAATGTAACTGGTTGATGGGAAAGAAGCTAATGATAGCATTCTACAAAACTAAACAATTCAGATAAATAGGTATCTAGAATTATGCATGTATTTTGAAGTGTCCATGATAACAAACATAATGCATGTTCATTACTGCAATATGGATGAGACTGACACAGTTCTGGAACAGCGTCTTCAAAGCGCTCGCAAAATGCCGAATTAAACTACGATGCAGCAACCACCATTTCAACAATATCTTTTCAAAATCTTATGTTGCTCAATTTCTTTCCTCTTTTTGCACCAGATTGATAGTGCTGCCTCTTCATTTAGATGTGGGGGTGGAGTTAGGATTAGGCAACCAAGTAGCAGCCTCAACAAAGGGATAAGAATTTGGCAGGGAGGTAAAATTTGGCACAACACCGGTGTTGTGCTGAATTCTGACCCCCACCAAATGATTACCCCCCTAGTATTGGTAGGTTTAAGATTAGATGTGGGGGAGGGTTTAGGATTAAGGGTGTGGTTAGGATTAGGGGGGTATAATTTGGCAGGGAGTCGAAATTCGCCAAAACACTGGCACTGCAGGCCCTGAATGTGCTGCTACATTGTAACATATATAGACAGTAGCTTGCGCACACATTCAGGAGCAGAGAAACTTATTTGCAACACTGCCCTGTGACTTGTCAATAGAATTGCTCAGAAACTGTTATAGCATATATATATATTTATGTTATTCTTTTTTGTGTTTTAAAATAAACATTCTGCTTCAGTCTGGCAAAGTTTAAATCCTGTTTGTCCAGCACACTTCCCACCAACGCGTCCTACAATGATGATCTATTAAGGCCCTGATATACTTCAAACAAAATACAAACTGATGTGATGTCATTTCGAACAAAATCAGGCCAAAACAAAGTTAGTTTTGTGTTCGTTTTGGGAGTTTGAAATGGCTTGCTAACAAGCAAACTCTCAGGAAACTCTCAGTTCGCTCCAGCTGCAAAACACCTTCGTACTACCATTGGTCAACAATAACGTAATAGGAGGTGTGTGCTGAGGCTCCGCCTTCTTTCATGTGGAACCCTTCTCTGACTCATTTCGTCTGTTGAGTTTGTTGAGGTAAGATCTCCACGGGTGAAAACATGAACACACTGGATAGCCGCTTTGTAGTACAAAATTAAGTTGTGCTTTTGATGAAATGAGGCACTGACATATGGCGTTATTTTACTGTCAATTGTCGAGAGCACATTATTGTGACGCGAGAGCATATCAATGTAATGCGCGAGCGCAAATCTGTCCGCTCGCGCGCGGATTTCCTCTGCTCTCGCGCAAATCTGTCCGCTCGCGCGCGGATTTCCTTTGCTCTCGCGCAAATCTGGACGCGCGCGCTCAAATATACAGTGCTCTCTTATGAACTGCCTCTCCTCTCGCTCAGATATTGCGTGTGCACGCTCAAACTGTTTCCTGCGTGCTCAAACGTGTCCTGCGCGCTCAAATTGCACATGTGCGCTCACGAATCTCTCTGTGCTCTTGCAGAAATTAATTTGCTTTTGGATTAAATGCTGTCAAAAGTTATAAACCAATCAGAAGAGACGACTGATCCATGAAAATGCTACGTGGAATCTTATTGGCTGAGAGTGAACTGCGCCTGGAATTCTTTCGACAAAAATATATATTTTATTTCTTTACAATTTAATAATATTTATCAAATGTAACCTAGTCTAACTGCATCACATTACAGGTCAAACCCCTATTTATCTAAATAAACAAACAAACAAAAAATGTTTCTTAAAGTTATTGTGGTCATACGTTTTGTGTTGAATTTTTTTAAAAAAAAATAGGTAACATTTTACAATAAGGTTTTTATTTGTTAACATTAGTTAATGTATTATCTAACATGAACTAACAATGTGCAATACATTACTGTAATTATTAATCTTTGTTAACGTTAAAAATACAGCTGTTTGTTGGTTGTTTACTTCACAGTGCATTTAATAACGTATTAGTAAATGTTGAAATTAACATTAACAAATATTAATAAATGCTGAAGAAGAGCAATTCATTATTAGTTAATGTTAACTAATGCAGTTAAATAATGTTAACGCAACCTTATTGTAAAGTATTACCAACAAACATCTTCTGATTTAAGACCGAACAAGATCAGGGTCAAATCGTCATTCCCTTAATACTTAATGTGGAGATCACATACCACCATAGTCAATTTCTTTTGAGGTCTGGAATTAATGATTCTGATACATCAAATACATTCTGATACATCAAATACATTTTAACAGTCACTGGTCACCACCTACTGGCAGAACAGTGTAACAACATTAGTTTCAAAATTCATTTAGCTACTTATTTTAATTGCTGAAATCAGTGTATATTCAGACTATAAATTGTTATTGCAATACTTGCATTATTATTTAATGTTTGCAACACAGATGTAGCAATAGTATGTTGTTGAAAACACTTTGTGAAGCTGTTTAAAACATATAGCTTACATGACCACTGCTTTCAGCAGCAATGCAAAAGCAGGTTTAAATATTCTGGTATGATTGTAATTTCAAAAGGTTTAATAGACATAACCGAATCGTTGTCATTTAGGAATAAGATCGCGTTCTTTTGCTTAATCGTGCATACACAAGAGCTTAGGTATTTTTGTATGTCATGTTTTATACCAGACCTCAAAAGAAATATACCACTATGGTGGTATGTGATCTCCACATTAAGTATTAAGGGAATGACGATTTGACCCTGATCTTGTTTGGTCTTAAATCAGAAGATGTTTGTTGGTAATACTTTACAATAAGGTTGCGTTATCATTATTTAACTGCATTAGTTAACATTAACTAATAATGAATTGCTCTTCTTCAGCATTTATTAATATTTGTTAATGTTAATTTCAACATTTACTAATACGTTATTAAAATCAAATGTTGTATTTGTTAACATTATTAAATGCACTGTGAAGTAAACAACCAACAAACAGCTGTATTTTTAACGTTAACAAAGATTAATAATTACAGTAATGTATTGCACATTGTTAGTTCATGTTAGATAATACATTAACTAATGTTAACAAATAAAAACCATATTGTAAAATGTTACCTATTTTTTTTTTTTTTTAAATTTCAACACAAAACGTATGACCACAATAACTTTAAGAAACATTTTTTGTTTGTTTGTTTAGATAAATAGGGGTTTGACCTGTAATGTGATGCAGTTAGACTAGGTTACATTTGATAAATATTATTAAATTGTAAAGAAATAAAATATATATTTTTGTCGAAAGAATTCCAGGCGCAGTTCACTCTCAGCCAATAAGATTCCATGTAGCATTTTCATGGATCAGTCGTCTCTTCTGATTGGTTTATAACTTTTGGCAGCATTTAATCCAAAAGCAAATTAATTTCTGCAAGAGCACGGAGAGATTCGTGAGCGCACATGTGCAGTTTGAACGCGCAGGACACGTTTGAGCACGCAGGAAACAGTTTGAGCGTGCACACGCAATATCTGAGCGAGAGGAGAGGCAGTTCATAAGAGAGCACTGTATATTTGAGCGCGCGCGTCCAGATTTGCGCGAGAGCAAAGGAAATCCGCGCGCGAGCGGACAGATTTGCGCGAGAGCAGAGGAAATCCGCGCGCGAGCGGACAGATTTGCGCTCGCGCATTACATTGATATGCTCTCGCGTCACAATAATGTGCTCTCGACAATTGACAGTAAAATAACGCCATACTGACACTGTTTTTCATGTCTGATACTGTAAAGCTGCTTGCTTTTAATCAATCTATTGAATAAAGTGCTAAATAAATAAACGTGACATGACTTTATGGAGTGCTAATTTGCAGAGCTTGTGCTAACATACCAGTGTTGTTATGATCAGATGTTTTTTCTTATGCTTTCCAAAAAAAAAAATGCTTGCTGTTTTCTCATTTTTGTTGTTTATTTTGTTACTGAGAAGAAAGTGCAAAGCACATATTTACATATTCATCTAAATGCCGCTCTCAGCAGTGTGGGCGGCGTCAGACGTTCGATTACAGTATATCGCTTCTCACGTATTTCGAACTTCGTTTTACCCCTAAACGAAGAACGAAAAAGAACTTCGTTTTAAGTATATCGGGGCATTTAAGGTCAGTAGGCGGAGAGTTGGCGAACTTTTATGGCTGTTCGAACTCATTATGTTGAACGTAAGCTCAATATGTTTTAGACCCTGTTTACACCTTTTAGCCTTGTCCACTTGTGATTAGATACAAACAAAAATGCATCTAGGCTGTGTAAACAAGGCCTAGGCTGTGTTCCAGTTCGTTTTTTATGCCCTTCCCTCGCGAACTTCCCTCAGTCTCTTTGACTCGGATGTACATCATTGCTTATGTTGCATGAGTGCCCACTACTGGCGGAACCCATGCAATGGGCTATATGGAGCGTTCTTTAGAACTTCCGCATTAATATAAGCCAGCTCGAAAACTTCCGGTGAGATGTCATGAGCATGAGGTGTGTTGAGCATCAGTAGTGTAATACTTACTTTATAATCAGAATATAGTCACTTAAATAGTCAGGCATAGCATTAATTTAGTTATTCAAACATAAGACAGCATAAAAAATAAATAAATAAAGACGTAGCCTACCTCATTGTTCCTCCTTGGCTAAATTCAATTCGCCCATCAGTTTTCACACTTTTATGTGAAAAAAGGCTTCAAAAATTAAATCTTTATTGTGCACTTTAGTTAGATTAATTGAATAAAATGTGTAATTTTACAAGTGTGCTGAAATCATTTAGCTAGCGCTGCACTGACTGACAGCTTCTGCAATTACAAAGGGAAAGCGCGGTGCTCGCTTTCTGTATCATTCATTTACAAGAAAAGTTATTGTTTTCTTAAGATTTTGTGAGTAGCCTGCTTCATTCTTCACATTGACAAAATATTTTTTTAAACCTAGTTATTTTATAATGTTTAATATTTAGTCAAAAACGAAGTGAAAAACGATTAGAGGAAATGGCTGATATATGCGCAAATAAATGCTACTTTGCCGCCACCTGCTGGTTAAAGTGGTAATTATTGTTTTTTTTATTTTTAAATAAGTGTTTTCTATCAAATGTTGAATTTCCTACATTTTTAAACGTTCGGTTTTACAATGGGACAATCTCAGAAGGATGAACAAATAATGTTTGTGGTCAACACATTAAAAATAACATTTGAAGTGCTGGGGGAAAAATGCAGGTGCATGTCTAATTACAGACACAGCGTTTTTAAACGGTCCCAATAGCTTCGTCTTTATTGGAATCAATAAAACTGTTTATTGGCAAATTAGGTAAATGTGATAACTGCATTAAAATATGAATACAACATTAAAAGTCAACCATTGATGGTTTTGTGTAGATGCAGCGACTACATAATGAACTGAGCTAACAGTTCACCGGAAATGCCCGAGCTGGCTTAACTACAACCAGGAAGTAACCGAGCCCTTGATCACTTGTAAGCTGCTATGGAGTTGATTTATTATTTACATTTTTTTTTCTCCTTATGAAACTGTTTATTGGGGAGATTAGAATCCTTAATAGTAAAATCTGTTTTATTTGAAATGAAACATTTTCAATCTTAAAAAAGTTAAGGGGCTTTTGGCAATACATAAGGGGCTTAAGCCCCCGAAGCCCAACCCCCCCCCCCCCTTGCAACGCTATTACTACAACTATTACTCTAGCCTATCTATACGTATTACTACTCCCTAATTGGAAGACATTTTCAGTCTGATGGGCAACAACGCGACGTCAAAATTTGCTTTAAAGACTTGCGTTTTCTGTTGAATGCCGTTCTGTAAAATAAATGTATGAGTGCTTTGCTTGGAGACACTGATGTAATTCAGAACAGTGGTAACAGGTGACCCGTCCTCCATGCGGCGCTCTACGTATAGACGTAAACACGTGCTGCTCCTGCTCACAGGTTTCTATTCACTTCTCCATCCCTCTCCTCCCGCATCATTCAGCAACAGCAGAGATGGCGGAACCCGCCACAGCAGCGCTTTCTCCGGCCATGAGCCCGAGCTCCGAGCCTCCGTCCGGCACACACTCTCCCACGGCAGGCGGAACACAGCGGCTCCTGTTTACGCATGACCTGGTCTCCGGAAAACACCGCGGGGCGATGCGTTTTGGGCTCGTACGGATGATTCACGGAGAGGAGGATTTTGAAGATTCGGACTCAGAGATTGACGGTGATGGCGGAGGGAGAGGAGGTGGTGGTGGTGGTGGCGGTGGAAGAGGTGGAGGCGCGCCCGGTAACTCAGACAACGAGAGCGGGGCGGCGGACACACCGTCATGGCCTCTCGGTAGAGGATTCGTGCGGGTTCAGTGGTATCCTGAAGGAACGAAGCAGGATGTTCGTGAAACACAGGTACTGAAAGGCGCTGATGATTCGTGCGTATTGTTCTTTCTTTAGCCATAAAGCCAAACACAATGATCAGCAACTCAATATTTCATTGTCACTCTCTCTGTCGCAATTATTTAAACGAGACCGAGATACGTTTATTGTATTTTACTTTCACCCGAACATGACCAGGATGATGTAATTTGATTAATGATCCCCAAAATACTGTAGGCAGCCCACGATTTTAGGGACACGGCTGCTGAATCTCATTTATGATCTATCGAAAGGGCGCAGTTACTTATGAAAACACTTAAACAAGTGAATTTATTAAATGAATCGTTCAGGACTAACATGGAAGCTGATCGGCTGTTAAGTTTTATTCTTTTGATTATAACGAGTTATTGATCATCATTTGTGTACGTTAGCCTATCATTTATTTAGCCGTGGACAGTATATCCAATCACTGGTCTATAAAAAGTGTTTGTATCTTCAACTCAGCCAGTAGTAAACAATGTCAGTGCACAATAATTATGGACAGGTAGGCCTTTCTCTGATGTTTCTGGACCTTCAGTGTCTTATTATGCAGAATGGTTTTCAGATTTTTGTGTCAGCTCCCTGTTAAAGCATGGACCAGCCCTGACTAGAACTCACCATTTTATTCTCCAGCTCTCAGCTGTAGTTTCAGAATAAAATACTGTGAATGAGAATACAAAACTGGACAGCTGTTGTTCCTAACAAAGACATACTACCATCAGGCTGATAACCACCCCACCCTTCAATGCATGGTTAAGGCCTACCATGAGCACAAGAGTGAACTACGATTTAGAAAACCAAAAAGTCAGTTGTATCCATACTAACATAAATGTAGATCTCATGATGTTTCTGGTGCCAGTGCAGAATTATTTGTTTAAAACCAACTCGAAAAAGATAAACACACTGCACTTTTTTTTTTTTCTCAATAGAAAAGAGTATGTGTACTATGACTGGAATATGTAGATGTTTTACTCATTTTTGGAAATTAAAGAATGGTGGAGTATGTTTTTTTTTTTCTTCTTTAAGTCATGTACGTAAAATGTTCTCCCAGTCGTACAATAAATGTAATTATAGGAGTACACAGTACAATTTTCTCAGCACAGAAAAGACAGCAACAGTGTGCTCATGACTAATCACATATATACTCAAACATAAATCATTTTTATTTTAATATTACTGTATAATTCCTACTTCTCATTGTGGCCTGTATTAATATTGCATTGTCTTTACCACTAGCAAAGGCCAGTATTGTATGAAGTGTATTGTTATCTGACATATTTTACTTTTTCTGCACATGCACTCTGCTTTAATTTAGTATGTGTTGTCTGCGATGCAGCATTCAAGCTGTCAGGGATCAAAAGCATGTGTCAGCATGTGGTCTGCTGGGAAAAGGGTCCCAGTGGGGAGGAAGAACCATCCAGTTCTGGAGCTCTTTATTTCTTTTCTGAGCTTTAGGACATATGTCGGTTATGCTAATGATGACTTTGCTTGTCCTTGATTAGCAATTAGCATCTCCTTCCTATCCAAGCAAAGTTTTCTTCCTTCCTCTAAGTGCTCATGCTCAGAATGACAAGGCTTAGTACACAGGAAGATCGGTCTGCTTCTATAGATGAGTCCTGCTCTACATCTCATCTGTTCAGCATATGTTTCTGTCCAGAGTCACTTCAAATCAGGGATTGCATTTTTGTTATATATGCTTTATCCTATTCCTTGTACTCATCAAAGAGGATATTGATGGAAAATAGTCTGCAATTGTTGATGAGATCTTTACGGTATTTATTTCACCAAAGCTAAATTTTCAATATAGTTTCTAAATAATATTTCTCTTATATATCAGCGATACTCAATATTAGGTGATATCCTTGTAGCTGAGACTCTTCAGGATTAATTATTTGTCTAAATCCAGTGCAGTCATGATAGGCCATTCCATCATTATGTCCATCTCTGCTTTGCAATAATGCAGTATTATGTTGTCATGTTAATAGCCCAATACAGGTTAATATCTGAGTTTTCCCTGTTAGTCTTCTCTGCATAGGTCTTAAAGGTTTTAGCAGCAGGCAGCTTTAGCTGAGGTTTGCTCTATCGCCATTTGCCATGCCACTGAGTCTTTAATTGACTTAACTGTAGTTTGAAACCTAGACTCTCACTCATGTTTTCCCCCTTTAATTTAACTGTCATAGTATGCTTGTTGGTCCATTTTTAATCCCATAAACCAAAGGTTGTCTTGTTTTATTTTTTATTTTTACCTTTTTTTTTTAAATAGTTTAATAAGGTGAATACTGGTAGTTTCTAAAGTAAATGGAAATGTATCAGAGGTAGGGCTGCGTGTATTGTCCATGTGTAGATAGTTAGCCTAATCTGTAGCAGTAATTGTGGATGGCATCAAGCAGGGAAGGTGATATGTGCATATCAGTTCAGCCCTGTATTAGAAAGATGTGTGCAAAGTGTGTCACCAAGGAATCTTTTTTTTTTTTTTTTTAAATTCAAACCAGGAATTCTCACCTAGACCTCATGTGCAGCTCACAGGAAATTGAAACCAAGTGACTTACAAAATCCTGCTGGTCACAGTTATGGCTGGTTAAAACAAATGTTTGATTTAACATGGACGAGATAACTTGCATTGCTGCTTGTGTTCAAGTGCAATGCCTCTTTCTTCTGCCTCTTTCTTCTGTTTCTCACATTTAAGGTCAGAAAATTGATTAATGCTGAAATCATTAACAAGAAATCTGTAGAAATGTTTTTTTTTTTTTTTTTTTACAAACTGTAAAGTACTATATTATTATTTTTACTTCTGGAATTTTCTTATTGTTACAATATATTTATTGCATTCCCATTAAGATGCAGTTCAGCTTTTCGCTAACAAAGAGAGATGACATAATGTTCTTGTGAAAAAGGTTTAACATCAATCTTTCAGGGTCATTTGTACAGGGTCAGGTTGTTTTCAGAAATGTTGCATCATAACATAGCCCAGGTCTGTGGAAGGTTTTTATATATATATAAAATCTTTTTTTTTTTCTAGTCTCTATAGTGTGAACTGTGAGCCAGTGGCCCAATTTAGCAATAGGTAGTATTTAACTGCTGAACACTCCTAATTGCTTACATAATGACAGGAAGATTGAAAATTTTTTATCGGTTAAGTAAGGTATTTAAACAATCAGTGAAAAGGGGCGTGTCCTTTTAAGGCGTGGCTCCTGTAGTGCTGCAGTGTGCTGCTGCAGTCCCTCCCTCTTTGCTCCAGTGCACACGTACATGTACAGTGTTTTGTTCATTAGCACAAAGTCTAAACAAACATACAGTGAGCAGATTCTTATTGATCTTTGTAATCAAGCCTTGTTTTGGGCTCGGGCAGTGAAGGTTACTGAAAACTGAATAAAATATGAGCCTATTTTACTGAAAAAGGTTCACAAATTTAGCACCATAATATGTGACATTATAACATGACATAATGTGACACTTTTTTCCCCCAAGGATGAAAGAATAAAGAAAAAGAATTAAATTTAATATTAGGAGAATTTTTTTTTTTAAGTGGAATAAGTACCATCTGTTTTTATCATTGAACTGTCAGTGATATATTCACTTCTCTTCAGTGTGTGTGTGTGCACGTGTGGATGAGAAGGAGAGAGACAATGCTGGAAATGATGGGATAACTGCCCATTTCACTCTTCACGTCCTACCTGACTGTGCATCATCGTACTCTGCACTGCTTGGTGCTTTACAAAATGCCTGCTAGGAGCTAGAGCTGAACTGGAGCTATTTGTAATCAACTAGTTCTAGGCTTCTACAGTTCCCAAAAAACAGGATTGCTCTTTTTTTTAGAACAGTAATGTTGTGAAATGGTAAAACTTGAAGAGCAGTAGAATTTAGTCTATTTTTGGATCAGGGGTTGTCTATCTGTGGAGCTAACCTCAGCAAAATAATTGTTTGGCCTAATTTCTTCTAGGTAAACATGATCTAAATGTGTCCAAATATATGGGTTTGCATGTGATATTATTATTTTATATATTTATTTATTTTTTAATATCAAATCATGATCTTTCCCACAATTCCCTTGCTTACAGCAGTAGAAGTGAGCATATGTCCTCTTTAAGCAACTCTCTTCAGGATACACTTAAACAGACAGCTTGAGTGTAGTGCTTACATTTTTTGTAAAGAACACCATTGTCACTCAGTTACTCTTTCTGTGTCTGTAGATTCACCCCAAACTTCATGAACAGAAAGATGTAGCAGAGCTCACAAATGAGTATTAATAGTATACCCTCACAAGAGACAGAATGAGCCTAGGGCCTGATTTGAATCACAGCTATAATATTATTTTACAATGGAGGTAAACAAACTGTATCTGTAAAGGACTGTAGGGTGTGATTTTAAGGATCATTTGAATTTGAATTAAAATGGTTTGAGTCAGAGTAAAACTGGTCTCATTTTGAGTCTGTAATGTGAAAATATCTCTGGAATGAATTCTACAGATGCTTAAACTGAGATCAGATTAATGTCCCCGGAGATTTTTCTGGATGGCAGCTCATCAGGACGCAGCATGAATCCTGAATACATGATTGAAAACAGAAGGTTGCAATGTCCCATCTGTTTTTTTTGTCTTACAACATCTTTTCTTTGTTTCTCTCATTCTGTCTCTTTGTCACCCCTGACTCAGCTGTGGGGGTGGGGCCAACCCTATAGATTGTCCAGTAAGAGAATGGGCAATCCTTGTACTGTGGCTTTGTTATAGATGTTTCCCCTGTCACAAATTCAGATTGAAATAAATGCAAGCTCTAAAATGGACAAAATGTATCTGTTTTATAAAATGCATCCATTTTCAGCTGTATCAAAGAAATTTAGGCTATATTGTGTCTTATTCTTGTTGTTGCCATTTTGTTTTTCCTTGAACAACACTTTCTTTTTTTTTTTTACTTCTGCCGATTGTATTCTTGTTCATTTTTGAAGATTATCATATTGAACAAACCTTGTAAGAATCATAAACTTTTGTTATTTATAGAGCTTATTTTCTGCAATCACCCAAAAGTCAATGGAACATCCCATTGTTTTTTTTTTGTTTTTTTTGAGGGAACCAAACAGAAATCACAGCAGCACTCTATAGTGACCAGTTACTGAACCTGAGATTATACACTTTCATGCAAATTTTACCTAAAACTTGGAATTGAATAAAAATGATAAAGGGTTAGTTCACCCAAAAATGAAATTTGTCATTAATTACTCACCCTCATGTTGTTCCAAACCTGAAAGACCTTTGTTCATCTTCAGAACACGAATTAAGATATTTTTGATGAAATTCAAGATTTTTTTTTTTTTTTTTTTTTTTTTTAATCATCCTTAAAGCAAAAACACACCAAGCCGACGGTCGGCCGTCGGGCAGTTTTTGTTCGTCGGCCGACTAAGTTTTCTCAGTGTGTTCCGCACTGTCAGCTGAAGTTGGTTCTCATCTGATTTTTTTTTTTGGCCGATTCGACATGTTGAATCAGCGTCGGTGTGTCAGGGTCCAGAGAAGTAAAGAAATTGTTGAAATTATCAACGTGTCTGACTACAGTGGTTCAACCTTAATGTTATGAAGCGACAAGAATACTTTTTGTGCACAAAATCAAAACAAAAATAACTACCTTTATTGAACAATTTTTCTTCTTCCCTGTCAGTCTCCTACACATTGAACGAAGTGCAGAGCTTCCGTGTTTACATCCGAATGCTGGCTCAGTATTGGCTAATGCTGTTCACATGAGCACCACGACGCATGCGTGTGATGCTGACCCAGGAGCCAGCCAATACAGAGTCGGTGTTCTGACGTAGAACACAGAAGCTCTTCACTGCATCAACTGCGTAGGAGACTTGGCAGGGAAGAAGAAAAATTGTTGAATAAAGTTGTTATTTTTGTTTTTTGTTTACAAAAAGTATTCTCGTCACTTCATAACATTAAGGTTGACCCACTGTAGTCACGCTGACTATTTTAACGTTGTCTTTACTACTTTTCTGGACCATGAATGTGGTCATTTTGTTGCTTTCTATGGGAGATAAAAACCTTTCAGATTTCATCAAAAATATCTTTATTTGTGTTCCGAATATGAACAAAGGTCTTGCGGGTTTGGAACGACATGAGGGTGAGTACTTAATGACAGAAATTTCATTTTTGGGTGAACTAACCCTTTAATGGTCACTTTGTTATTATCTACCCACTTTCATTACTATATGAAAATGTATATATTGAAATTGAATGATCTGCTTTTTTGAGTTCAATTTGGTTAAATTTGGCCTTTATTAGAGTGGGTCAGTAACAGGATCTCAAGGATGCTCCACTTAACAGCTAGAGCTGTCCTGGATCCAGATTTAGTTTAACCCAGTAATTACAGGTTTTCTTGTTTTCATGTATTATGCATACACTTGGTCAGATTGTGTGATGAAGAGACCTGGAAGTTGTCTTCCATCACTGTTTTTACTGTGTTCTTATTGTTCCTGTGCACTTTATAATATTTATGTGGGGTTTGCTGTTTTATTTCTTGTTTTAGCTGAGTGGGCGTGGCCTTAAAGGGTTAGTTCACCCAAAAATGAAAATTATGTCATTAATGACTCACCCTCATGTCGTTCCAAACCCGTAAGACCGCCATTCATCTTCGGAACACAGTTTAAGATATTTTAGATTTAGTCCGAGAGCTTTCTGTCCCTCCATTGAAAATGTATGTACGGTATACTGTCCATGTCCAGAAAGGTAATAAAAACATCATCAAAGTAGTCCATGTGACATCAGTGGGTTAGTTAGAATTTGTTGAAGCATCGAAAATACATTTTGGTCCAAAAATTAACAAAAACTACGACTTTATTCAGCATTGTCTTCTCTTCCGGGTCTGTTGTCAATCCGCGTTCACGACTCCGTAGTGACGCTGCTGACGTGTTATCTGGTCCGCCCGAGCTTCGTTTACTAGGGCTGTTCGATTCCGGATTTTTTGGAATCGATTCCGATTCCTGTTTCTGGAATCGAAAAGAATCGATTCCAAGAATCGATTCCTCACTGTTATTTTCGATTCTTGTTTTTTTTTTTTTTTTTAATACCAACACCATCTAACATTGTCGCGTCTTACCGTGCCACACAGCGAGAAACTCTCTACACCGGGCATGACAAAGCGACTGTTGCAAATCCATTTGTCCATCCTATTAGACGTATTGCCAGTGCTGCTTGTTCATAGAAAGAGGCATTTTACTTAGGGGATTTGTCACGTCATGCTTCCTGTGTCAGGTGTAGACAGTAAAGACTAGGAACATGTTCACCATATACATATGTGGTAGATTCTATTTACATACATACCTACCTACACACATGTGTATATATACACTTATGTATGTGGATAGATAGATTTTTATTTATTTGTGGGACATTTCATCCAGTATCATAAAACTATAGCTAAAATTCCTGTTAAATTCTAAAAGCATTTTGTTCAGGAACAGACTCATGCACACTTTACACATATAAACTTTTTTTAGGGCCTTTACACATAAATATTCTTCGCGTTAGTGTGATTGATTGTTGTTGTCAATTGATTTATTCTTCTTGTCCTAAACTACAACGAGTAAGCTCAAACCCCGCCCAGCAACCGATTCTAAAGATTTCATTGGGTCAGTCATTGCGCTGATTGCCTACACAATGCTGAAATAATCAACCTACCCTACCATACTCTGTGTCACGACTGGATCCATTTATTTAGTCTGAACTTTATTTCTTTACATGTGACGTGATTGTATTGACAAATAAAATCGGCTACAGGCCGCGGTTTGTGTTAAAAAAAAATATTAAAGAGGAGTCGATTCCCCTTAATGGAATTGATTCCAGCCTTTGGAATCAACTCTCAATTCCCAATGCCTCGGAATCGATTCTTTTTGGAATCGATTCTTTTTGGAATCGATTCCCAGCCCTATCGTTTACAGTCTGAGGGAGACGCACGCTGTAAACAAAACAACCTTCGCAAACATGTTGATTTCGACACAGAGGAAGACTTGCATTTTTTTGCTCAGCCATATTTATTTGAACCCGAATACACGGACGAAGAACTAAGAGCGATGGAAGAAGCTCCTACACAGCAGCAACCGCTGTCACAAGCAGCGTCACTGCGGAGTCGTGAACGCAGATTGACAAAAGACCCGGAAGAGAAGACAATGCTGAATAAAGTCGTAGTTTTTGTTATTTTTGGACCAAAATGTATTTTCAATGCTTCCAAAAATTGTAACTAACCCACTGATGTCACATGGACTACTTTGATGATGGTTTTATTACCTTTCTGGACATGGACAGTATACCGCACATACATTTTCAGTGGAGGGACAGAAAGCTCTCGGACTAAATCTAAAATATCTTAAACTGTGTTCCGAAGATGAACGGAGGTCTTACGGGTTTGGGACGTCATGAGGGTGAGTCATTAATGACATCATTTTCATTTTTGGGTGAACTAACTAATGAAAGCACAAACTGTATGGGAGTGCTCATTTTAGCTATTTATGGAAATGTTTGTACAAATGTATGTGTTGGTTTTATCCGTCCTATTGTCTTTATTGATTTGTTTTAATATTAATCATCTGTTATTAATCATCTTGTGTATTATTTATTAATCACAGTGTGGCAAAAAAAATGGCATGTTCCGATTATCAAACGGGAAAATCTGCTTATACAAGGCAGCCACCACTAGAGGAATGAAGGACATATCATGGTTCTAGAGATTTGAAAGAGGTTTTTGAAGCGTTGTCTGAGCTCACCGAAACGGTCCTCAGAAGCAGAGGAGAGTTTGTACTGTTTTGGTACAAAACAGTTCTAGTTCTTAGACTGTTTTTAATGATAACCTGTTTTCATTTCTCTTAACCATATTTATTTGCAAATTTTGCACATCCACTTGAATACACATCTTTTTGGAAGCCAACATTGTCATGTTTCTTACATCTTGGTGTGATCCTCCTCGTGACTGCTTGGGTCTTTATCACAGATTGTAATTTGTTGCAGTGTTTCTGCTGTAGTTTTATGATTTTTGACAACCAAATTATATAAAATTTCCAGATATGCAGATATTTTAAGAAACAATTTAAACTGATATTCAGACCAAATGGAATCTGTCCTTTTTTTTATACATATAAATAAATAAATAAATGTATTTCAAAACAGTGTCTTATGAATAGACGCACCCTTCTGAAACCTAAAAAAAAAAAAAAAAAATTGGACACCCTATGGTCTTGTGGACTTACCGGACATTAGGGCTGGGCGGTATGATAATATATATCATTACCATGATATATAATGTCTGTTGTTAGAGATTTTGCTATATCGTATATATATTGCGGTATATAAATATACAGCACTGTTGACACTTTAGAGTGATGAAATGCATGATGTAAAGAGAATTTAAAGAGAGGCATGTGCTTGATGTTAAAAAGAGTTATAAGTGCAATATATCCTGAAAAGAAACTCTGTGCTTTAATAATTAGTAACTTTTTAGCTTTTATAAGAATATTTATATTTAATTCATACAGTGAAGTCTATGCAGTATTTTATTTTTACATCTGATTATTACATTTCTAATTCTAACTACATGTTAAATAAACTGATAAACTACAAAATAAATAAACTACATGTTAAATAAATATTGATTTAATTCATATTTTTGTTATATTGTATTTGTCCTATTGTTTGTAATTTACTACTTTTTTCATATTTCTAATAATAGAAATAAGATAAAATAACACAAAACTATATTGTTATTTATATCGTTATCATGAAATAAAATTTCTCATATTGTGAAATAAGAATCTGGACATTATTACCAATCACTACCAGATATGAGCATGTGGTGGCCATCGTAAGTCCACAAGACCGCAAGTGCACAGAAAGTGTACCATTTGGGACAGGGCCACAGAGGTCATGGAACAGCAGTCTGTGAAGAAAAATGTTGAATTATTTTCTGCTTTGATTAGGAGGGGGAAGGATATATGTGCTTGCGTTTTCAATTTAGAAGTGTGTGTTATGTTTGATTATGATAATAGAGTGCACCCTTTCACTGTGTAATGTAACCTACTGGAATGTAGTTTAGGGGTTAAAAAATATGGGGTAAAAACTCATACTGTTGCCTTTGTCTTGTTGCTTTAGTATACCAAGTATAAAAATATCACACTAGCAAGCATGCTGTTTTTCACAATTTCTTGAGCATGCTGATTACCTGCATGATTGCAAAAATGATGTTAATTTTATACAGTTTTTATACAGTTTTTTAACAGTTCAATAAACAAGAAGTTAATATTGTGAGTTACTTTTAGACACACAAAAAAGCTCTGTTGCCAACAACAAATTTCCCATAGCTCAAACAGTAGACCATGGTGCTAGCAATGCCAAGGTCATGGGTTTGGATTCCCAGAGAATGCATGAACTGTATACGTTAAATCCAGTGTAAGTCACTGTATAAAAACATTTGCCAGCATACAGAGCTGTCTGCTCCCTAATCGCTCTCACAGTATTTTGATATCATACACCGTTTGGTTTTGTGCAGCGCCGCCGCTTCAAGTTACACACCTAGTGACTTGCTTTGTTCCTAAATCAATCAGCCATATGAACATATCGATTGAATGAATGACTCAATGACTCACTTATTAACTTGCTGCCAACTACTGGTGGTTTTAGTTTCATTCATCAAAAAGTAATTTCATATTTCAGTATTTGAAATATTATTTATTATAATTTAATAAAATATTACATTTTATTTATCTCATAGCATTATTTATGAAATTGTAATTGCAGTGTAAATGCATCTCAATGCTGCTTTAGCTTCTGTGCTTCTGTTGTGCAAAAAATGGATTTTGTTGATACTCGGGATGTCAATATGACCACTTAACAAGTGCTTTTAAATTTGCAGACATATTAGAAGTGCTCTGTTTTCAAAGCATGAAAAAATAACTACTTTACATGAAAATGATCTGTAAAATCATCTTACATAACAGATAGACTTGTCATATATCGTTGAAAGGTCTCAAAAATGAGCTGCACACACCTCAAATCTATGCTCTCTAATGATTACCTTGCTTAATCGACCATCGATAAGTTTTTCGATGAAATGATTTGTTTGACGATTAAACGATTGTCGATTAATCGTTAGCATCCCTAGTTGATACTGATTTCATTTGGTTGGCAATGTGGTCTATAGTGTCTTATTATTCTAATTTAATTTGATTAAATGCAAGAATTGCCCTTATAAAGGTAAAAATAAATGCCCCTGGAAATCAATTTAAGATGGCAGATATCACCCCAATATGAAAAAGTAAATTTCTGTCATTGCTGTGAATTAACCACCACACAGAATATAAAGAATATGAACCGCTTTTATAGTCAGCTATCCACAACAGGCATAAACCAGTTGTGGTACCAACACAAAAACACACTCAGCGTCTAAAAGAGCTTTTTTAAAAGTCAAAATAAAATCTAAAAATTATCGACAAAATACAAGAATAATTTTGTCAATATCTCACACTCCTAATTCAAATGTTATAAATCTGTGATTTTATGAAAAAATAAAATAAAGGTGCACCTAAACTGACAATTATTTGTTAGTTAACAAAGTGAAGAGTCAAATGAAAATAAAGTTAAATCTGTTGGACTTCCTTCCTAAGGCATGATATATTACAATTATCACCTGCTCACACATCTCTCCCCTGCTCTCTCTCTCTCTCTCTCTCTCTCTCTCTCTAATTCCTATTCTCTTGATCATGTAGCTCAAACTTGAAGATCGATCTATTGTGCCTAGAGACTTTGTCCGGCGAATGAATTCAAATGTAAGTTGTATTTTTATCACTTATATTTAAAGAAAAAACAATGTTCAGAATAATAGAGAAAAATGTGTCTCAGAAACTTGGACTTTACTAGAATTTCTGGAACAGGAAAGTCCTGTTATGTACAAAGGATTGTAGTATAGATGTCTTCAAATGTTTTTTGTTTTGTTTTGTTTTTGTCCACCCCCCCCCACCCCCCAGACAAAGAGTAGTCTTTATTATGACAGCATCTGTACTTGAAGGTGTGGTTATTAATTTGTTCTTTGACTCCTGCAGGATAAACAGTGTGGCATTGTAACTAACATAAACACAGAATGTGCAGTGAAACTTGTAGGAACCAACTGTGTTCTATATCCTGTAAATAGCAAAGACCTGCAGCACGTCTGGGTGAGTTTCTGTACCTATTTTTTTATTTATTTTTTTATCATAAATACAAATTTTCTAAAAGCAAGACATTTCAGCAGGTGTTATATAGTGGTCTGTATGGGTTTTCAGTTTTAGGAGATTATTAATGAAATTTATAATAAAGGCAAAAACTAACAGAAATATTTGTCAATAAAAATTTCTATTTTTTATGTTGAATGGTCTTATTTAATTTACATATAAATGCATACAAAGCACATTACAGTACATACAGTAAACAGGGAAGTTTGTACATGCATTATGTGCTTCACGCCCTAGAACAAACCTCCTTAGTTCTCATGCAGCATGCATGTTTGAGCTTCTGTGCTTAACATATGTGATGAGCTCTGTCTAATCTATATGCATGTGCATTAATCATTTTTAGATGTAAATTAAAGCCTAAATTTGTTATTTTGGTAAAGGGAGGTTGCACAAAGTCCTAAATGAAGGGAATGTTAATAATTGTGTTAGTTGAGAGGAACATTTTTTTTTTTTCTTGTGGAGGGTACATTGTCATAAGGTATTAAAAATGAAAACTACTAAAATCCAATAACTAATAGTAATAGTAATTTCCAGGAATTATCTTAAAATTGATGACTAATATAGATAGTTAACTAACTATGTAATCTATGTTTTGTACCTTTCTAGTCATTTATGTATGGTGACTACATTGTATATGATTTCTGGCTTGGAAAGGTGTATGATCTCAGCATCCAAATCATTGTGAAGCTTTCCAATGGTGCAAGGTAATGTGATCATAAAATCTTATTACTTCAACTCTTTAAGTATGGGTCGTGCAGTATGATGCTGAAAGTTAAACCTTCAGTCTTGTTCAAGTGCAACTCTGTAGCAGAGAATAAAGAATTCTACATAATTTGATAAGACATTTTAGGATTTGATCTGTACTGAAGTGTTCTATTTAATACAACTTATTTTTTCACTGTAGATGTTCTATGAGTGAGGAAGATGGCGCAAAACTCTATGACATTTACCCTCACATCAGTGATGTGGTAGGTGCCAAGAATGTTTGTGTTCTTGTCTGCATTATCAAACTATGTGGTCCTGCTTGTTTAGGGCTGGGTGATATAGTGGTATTCACTAGGGCTGCCCCCAATAGTCGACTAAACGTTAGAAAAGGCTTAAACAACATTTTATTAGTCGGTTAGTCGCAGGAAGAAAAAAACTCCACAGGAAGTGAGAAAGCAATGCAGTCCGTGAGGGACAGATCGTTAACGGCGGGTCCTTGTGGTAATTACAGTATGTCGGGCAGGAAATCCAAACATTTGCCTATCATCCATCGACCTTAAATATGACTTATCATTTGAAACATGTAAAGAATAGCAACTTTACATGGCTGCTCGCTCTAAAGTTAACCTAGATAAATGTGTGCTATTATTGGGTGCATATCGAAGTGTTTATGTGGAGTGTGGAAGCTGAAATATTAGTGTGCTTACTGCAGGACATGGAGGTGCTGGCCAGGTCACTTGAATTTTTTCCTGATAACAGCGGAAACAACTTAAAATACTCCGTCGTTTTTGGTCATACAGATAACTGAGTAATAGTAAAATGGTAAAGGGTCTACTTTTATTTGTGTAAACTCACAATAACAACAAAACTTTGCTTTTGGAAAATAAAGAAAACAGGATGCGCTTTCTGCCGTCTTTATCTCTGTGAACTGGAGCGCATTCCAAAAATGAACCGAAACTCAGGCTACTTGCCTCACAGACATTAGAAATATATCTATAGAAATGTCGTCTTGCTATTTTTGCTATTTTCGTTACTTTTGTCAGTGCATTGTGGCAAGCTTTATACATGTGCTTAAGCGTGGAATACGCTATATATTCTGTTCCCCAGCATATATTTAAGTAATTAAATTAATATAAAAGTATGAGTAGTCGAGTAATGGCTTAAAGGTGCCCTAGAACTTTTTTTTTAAAAGATGTAATATAAGTCTAAGGTGTCCCCTGAATGTGTCTGAAGTTTCAGCTCAAAATACCCCATAGATTTTTTTATAAATTAATTTTTTTAACTGCCTATTTTGGGGCATAATTAGAAACGAGCCGATTTCAGGTTGCGGCCCCTTTAAATTGCGCGCTCTCCGCCCCCTCCCGAGCTCTCGACTCTATCACAGCATAAACAAAGTTTACACAGCTAATATAACCCTCAAAATGGATCTTTACAAAGTGTTCGTCATGCATACTGAATGCATGCGTCGGATTATGTGAGTATTGTATTTATCTGGGTGTTTACATTTGATATTGAATGAGTTTGAGGCTATGCTCTGTGGCTAACGGCTAACGGCTAACACTACACTGTTGGAGAGATTTATAAAGAATGAAGTTGTTTATGCATTATACAGACTGCAAGTGTTTAATAATGAAAATAACGACGGCTCTTGTCTCCGTGAATACAGTAAGAAACAATGGTAACTTTAACCACATTTAACAGTACATTAGCAACATGCTAACGAAACATTTAGAAAGACAGTTTACAAATATCACTAAAAATATCATGTTATCATGGATCATGTCAGTTATTATTGCTCCATCTGCCATTTTTCGCTGTTTTCCTTGCTTGCTTACCTAGTCTGATTATTCAGCAGTGCACATCCAGACGTTCTGCCCTTGTCTAATGCCTCAATCATGGGCTGGAATATGCAAATATTGGGGGCGTACACCCCGACTGTTACGTAACAGTCGGTGTTATGTTGAGATTAGCCTGTTTTCCGGAGGTCTTTTAAACAAATGAGATTTATATAAGAAGGAAGAAACAATGGAGTTTGAAACTCACTGCATGTCTTTTCCATGTACTGAACTCTTGTTATTTAACTATGCCAATATAAATTCAATTTTTAATTCTAGGGCACCTTTAAAAATTGACTACTAGTGGACTACAAAAAACTTTAGTCGGGAACAGCCCAATGTGGCAGTAGAAATCAAGTCATATTTATTTGCACCAGTTTTATACTGTGCTGTATAAAACTTTGTTTAATTTATGCATTATGCAGCTGTTTCACTGAGCTTGTTGAATGTGTCTTAGTGTGAAATGTTGCTTTGACTTTTACTCCAGGGTTTATTCTTCGACGATGCCTATGGATTCTATCCGGGTCAGGTTTTGATTGGGCCCTCAAAGGTTTTTGCTAACGTGCAATGGCTGTATGGTGTAAAGCCAGTTCTCAGTAAGAAAAGCAAGTTCAGAGTTGTTGTGGAGGAGGTAAGACAAAAGTTTGACTCCAAGTCAGACAAGAGTTCTGTAATTGGGAATGTCATTACTAGAGGAAATAACAAAACCAAATCAAGTTTCTGTTACACGTCTCAACGTGTTTTAATAATTTACATTTATGATTGTATATGTCTCGTACATGAAGTCTGTGTATAATTACAGGTTCAGGTGGTGGAGCTAAAGGTGACATGGATTACAAAAAGCTACTCTCCAAAGGGGTCAGACAGTGTCTTCCCACCACCTTCAACCATCACACAGGAGAACCTTTGCAGGTACAATCAGCTTTCCTCACTGCAGTTTTATCATTTTGATTATTTATAACCAGGGCTGTTGATTAATTTAAAACAAATTATTCACATGCAAGTTAACTGAACTGCAAAAAAGAACTGCCAGAAAGATTGTCAAAGAGAACAGTAATCCAAACACAGGGAAAGACCAGTGAAATCTCAGCAGATGTGGCATCACATGAGCTTTTTTAGCAGTCATATATATATATATATATTATTTAGCATCTAGGCTCACTAATCCAGATGTTACAGTCAATTAAATATTTTCTCTTGCTTTCTCTAATGTTCAGGGTGAAGCGTCTGGGCTACTTTGATCATACTCAAAGGCAACTTGGGGAGAGAGCCCTGTATATTTTTCCCGCCAAGAGTGAAACCACACGGATCACTTGTGATGGGCCAGAGGGGGCATCTGCTCACCCTGAGGACCCTGTTGTTCGAAAGGTATGGATGATTTGGCCATATCTGACATGTTTTTTAAAAGCTGATTCTTTGTTGTTAGAAGTTATGCCGAGTATAGGTGTCCAAAAAAGTATCAGTACCACTGCACCAACTTGATTCTACACTATCTGTAGTACAGAGTACCTACTCAGTCCGGTACCAGAGTGATTAAGAGGTGGCAGTGTTCGATTGCTCATAAATGTACTTCTTGGTCAAAATGCCCATCTTGGCAAATTATTAATTTCAATATTTTATGTCTCAAAGGGGACCTATTATGCCCCATTTTACAAGATGTAAAATAAGTCTCTGATGTCCCCTGTGTGTGTGTGTGTGTGTGTGTGTGTGTGTGTTTGTGTTTGTGTTTGTGTGTGTGTGTGTGTGTGTGTGTGTGTGTGTGTGTTGTGTGTGTGTGTGTGTGTGTGTGTGTGTGTGTGTGTGAAGTTTTAGCTCAAAATCCCCCACAGATAATTTTTTTTAGCATGTTAAAATTGCCACTTTTTGGGGTTGAGCAAAAACGTGCCATTTCAGTGTGTGCCCTTTAAATGCAAATGAGCTGCTGCGCTCTGCCTAAGAGGGCGGAGCTTCAAGAGCTGATTCTCCGGTGTCAGGAGTCAGTCAGGACGCACTAAAACTGGGAATATATGCTGCATGGAGATAGAACAGGTATAGTTTAGTTCAGTTACAGTTATAACTTATATTGTCTTCTTCTACTATATTACAGGGTTCCCACGTACCTTGAAAGTACTTTTTCAAGGCACATGAATTCAAGACACATGAATTCTTGAATTCGCCCATCTTATTCCTAGTATATTAGTTTTGGAATATTATTTTACAATCAGTTTTCGAGTTTTCCATTGCGGTACTTCCCCTTGCTTGTTATTAGGCGGGGTTTGGACACTTGAGCAGCTGTGACACTTGCTGCGTCCGACATGAACATTCTTATAGGTGTGTGCAATTTTGATCTTGGACGATTAAAAGGTCTCCACAATCTGCTTTTGAAGAAATGTTGTATCGTGCTATAGTGCTTTCTGTCAGTTGCAGTCCTGGCGCCTCTGTCTCAACATACTGTGTAGTACAAAGCGACCTAGATTCTCATCACATGTTAAAACAGCAGTAGAGTTATACTCACGGAACACTGCAGTTATTCACAATCACAAAAGTTTATTATTTGCATGCGTTTTAAAGCCTTGCTGGTTAAACATTTTATCTGTGTGCTGGTCTGACACACGTGCTTTTCTGAGCGTATACACCCGAAGCATGCACACTAAAAGCCTGTCAAATGCTGCATTTGCTGGACAAAGTTATCATTCGCATTAAGATGTAATTCTGCTAATACTGTCAATACACACAAGGTTTACACCATCGGTTAAGTGTGAAGTGAAGGTAAACAGTTGAGAGAAAATTTAATGCGTGTCAATAAATTAGATGCGCGCAAGAGCCTTAAAGGGACAGACAACACATGCTGCGACTTGTCCTTAAAGCAGGGGTCTCAAACTCAAATTGGCGGGGGGCCATTTCTGTGATTGACACCTCATAGGAGGGCCATATTAACATTCAAGCGCAAGAAAGCGCAAAATTTCAGAAAATTTACTTTCCTTTGGCCTACTAAAAAATGTTATACCTATACTATAAATATTTTATTTACCATACTAAATGTAAACAGCAGTGTCTCTCTCATTGTTACAGAGTGTAATATAATTATATAATACTATTACTAATATAATACTACTTACAATACTACTAATATACTAATATAATACTACTAATATAATACTATTAATTGCAATAGTCTGGTGCAACTTCTCACATCCAACAAGGTGCATGGAATAAAAAAATTAGTAATTTAGGAACAAAACCAGCAACACTTGCGGCGTGGAGGGGCCAGAAATAAACAAAAAACTGGAGCTATATATATCAACTTTATTTTGCCAAAAAATAAAAATCTCTCATTGTTACATACATTATTAGTTTTTAACATTTACACAGCTGAGACACAATTGTCCAAGATGCCGTTTGAGCATCGGTAACGTTTAATAGTTGCATCGGACGCGTTTCGGTGGTTTAAATCGACGCTCGTGATTTAAAGTCGAGTGCTTTTACTGTAATTTAGGCAAGCGCTCTCATAATAGAAGCGACGCGGTTGAGAGCGCGGCTCATCGTTGCATAGCAACGACAGACGCCACTGGAGCGAAAGCGCTTTGGAAAGAAGGAGAATGCGGCTTGGCCGCTTATGTGACGCGATATGTGAATGCCCTCATAGAACAGCGACTTTTTCTTTGCATATCAGACCGGTAGCAACTAGTGAATAATAATAATTTAGCGGGCCGGATTATGTTTTATTTTTGAGATCAGTTGCGGGCTGGGTAGAGGGGGAGGGCGGGCCGTAAATGGCCCTCGGGCCGGCAGTTTGAGACCACTGCCTTAAAGGGATAGTTCAACCAACAAATGAAAATTCTGTCTTTATTTACTCACTCTAAAGTTGTTTCAAACCTCTATTAATTTCTGTCTTGTGCTGAACACAAAAGAACATATTCTTGGTGGGTAACCAAACATTTGCTGGTACCCATTGACATCCATAGTATTTTCTTTCCTACTATGGATGGAACTCAATGGGGATCAGCAACTGTTTGATTACCCACAACTTATATGTTCAACAGAAGAAATTTATTCGGGTTTTAAACAACTTCTACGGTGAGTAAATAAAGACGGAATTTCCTTTTTTTTCAATTTCTTTAATACAGTAACTTTAACAAGAAACTCATAAATTAGTATTTTTATCTTCATCCACTTTATCTGAAAGTCTGTCATTATTTTTTCTTTTATAATTTGTTAACTTGTAAGGCTACTTTTTTAATATATAGGGAAATTAGTTTGACAGTTCTGCTCAGTCACTGGCAAAATAGTAAAACCAACATGAAAAAGGTTTGTGATCAAATCATGAATTGTGATATTTTTGCCATATTGTCCACCCCTACTTATTAATAAGAATAGTATGTAGTTAGTTTTCCCCCACTCTACCCTAAATTCACAATTGTGTCTTATAAAGCCACAATTACGATCCATATAATCCTTTTTTTTTCACTTAATTGCAAAATGTATTTTTAATATATTCTCTCTATATTATGTTTTTACTCAAGTAATGATTCATAAAAAATCAAAACCAAAACTAGTGTGGAATAATTGTTAACATTAGGGATAAGAAAGCGGTTTTAATGTATTTTCAAAATTAATGTACAAATGATTCTGTACTTCTTTCGGGTTAAAATGGATGCAAATGCAATAGGAGGACTAAAATGATAAGGACTGTAAGAGGTCTTTCATGATGCTCCATATGCTGGGATGTGAATTTGATAGGTGCTTGATATAAAATAAATGGTGCTTTAAAAAGTCCTTGAATCTGGTTTTCATGAAAGAGTGGGAACCCTGATATTAGTACAAGCCTGTTGTACCGGACCCCGTCCGAATAATGGCCAAAACTTTACGGGTGAGTTTTATGATGTTTATTGTACTTCACACAAAAGATGAAGTATCCGTTTTCACTTTAGAAAATCACTGTAAGAGCTTAATAAAACACAGTGCAAGTGTGCATTAAAATATTATCCATAAACTCTCTCTCTCTCCCTTGCATTATCATCAACATACACAGTGAATTACACAGAAACACTTGTTACAACTAACAGTAAACGAATATAAAGACCTTATGTCTTTTCGGGTGGTGCTTAATAAACTGGTAAACTTTATATCCGTAAATCAACTCCGATGAACTGTAATAAAGTGCTCTCACCTTCATTACTGCCGTATCCAGTATCACTCTGGAGGCTGTAAGCTGGATCACGAACAGTACTGATCTATCCTTGAGTAACACATTTTTAGCAAAACCTTTGTTTTGTCTTGTCACTTTGTATTGACATTCGTTCACAAAGCAGTCCGGTGTGAAATGATTCATGAAGACATAAACAAATTTCGGTAGAGTTGAGGGAGCATTTTCTTCGAAAACAAAATTAATCCACCTTGTCTTCAGTGGATCAGATTTCGAGAGTAAATGGAGAGAGCTTTGTGTATTAATCCATCCAGCAACAGAACACCTAAAACGCTTGGAGACGTTCTCGTCAGTGCAGCAATGGCGGACTGTGTAAAACTTGCCGTGAACTCGCTCAGGGCGGTTCTGTGTTAAAACGGCAGTGTCTGTCAACATTTGTGGGCAGGGCTTGTGGCTAAAGTGACGTCACACTGCCAGGGATCTGGAAACGGCTTGTTCTGAGACACTGCTTATGATTTATGGAGATTAAAAAAAAGGAGTGGTTGGATTTTTATCATTATAGGGTGGTTGTGTACACACACTGCCAACACACCATGCCAAACACCATGCAAAAGTGAATTTTGCATAATAGATACCCTTTAAGTGAATGTAAATGGACAAGGCAAAAAATTATATGTTGAAACATTGGATCTAGGCTTGCGGTGTCTGATCTGCATAGATTTGCAGCTCTCTTTTATTTTGTTAATATTCATCTAACAAAAATATTGACAAGAAAATTAGAATACTACTTACTGCTGAACACTACTCAAAACTTTAGTAGCTTTAATTCAGGCCTTTAAAAATAAACAACAGAAAAATAGTAATGCTTACGCTAATTAAAGAATGCTAATTTCAGTTACAGCCTTGATTCTTTATCAAACATTTCCAACACTGAATCTATTAAAGGGTTAGTTCACCCAAAAATGAAAATAATGTCATTTATTACTCACTCTCATGCTGTTCCACACCCGTAAGTCCTTCATTAATCTTCGGAACACAAATTAAGATATTTTTGTTGAAATCCGATGGCTCCGTGAGGCCTCCATAGCCAGCAATGACATTTCCTCTCTCAAGATCCATAAAGGTACTAAAAACATATTTAAATCAGTTCATGTGAGTACAGTGGTTCAATATTAATATTATAAAGCGACAAGAATATTTTTGGTGCGCCAAAAAAACAAAATAATGACTTATTTAGTGATGGCCGATTTCAAAACACTGCTTCAGGAAGCTTAGGAGCATTATGAATCAGCGTGTTGAATCAGCGGTTCGGAGCGCCAAATTCACGTGATTTCAGCAGTTTGGCAGTTTGACACCCGATCCGAATCATGATTCGATACGCTGATTCAGAACACTCCAAATCTTCCTGAAGCAGTGTTTTGAAATCGGTCATCAATAAATAAGTCGTTATTTTGGGGTTTTTTTGGCGCACCAAAAATATTCTTGTCACTTTATAATATTAATATTGAACCACTGTACTCACATGAACTGATTTAAATATGTTTTTAGTACATTAATGGATCTTGAGAGAGGAAATGTCATTGCTGGCTACGGAGGCCTCACTGTGCCATCGGATTTCAACAAAAACGTAATTTGTTTTCTGTAGATTAATGAAGGCCTTACGGGTGTGGAACGCCATGAGGGTGAGTAATTAATGACAGAATTTTCATTTTTGGGTGAACTAACCCTTTAATGTTTTTGTTTTTTATAAAGCATTTGTTTAATTTTTTCCCCTGAAAACTTACTTTGAAGTAAACAGTGGTTGAAATGTTCTATGTTCTATTATTTTATTTATGCCATTGCTTGTAATTTATCTTACTACAGACTGTTTATCTGTCTTGAATAATTACTTGAAAACTTGAAGAAATTTTTATTTAATTAAGTTCTAGTTTGGTCAGTCGAAATATCATGACTTAACTGGTATTTAAACAGTTTTTATTAAATGAAAATAAATATTTTGGCTATTTTAATTCTGTTTTCTTGCTTTTTGACCATTTTATAATTTATTTTTTTTTCAGTTAAAAAGAATGTTTAGAAAAGAAGTGGGAAAGAAAATTACAGAAAATGCAGCCACACAGAGTAACAATTCACAGTCAACAGAGAAAATGGACAGAATGGAAGGTACTGCACTGTCATATTCACCTTTAAACTACAAACTGAACTGAACTGTCAATAGTCAGCATATTCCATGTAATTGTTGCTTCAGTTTGCTGTTTAAATATGTAACTGATTGTGATATTTGTTTTTTTGGACGTCTTTAATTATTTTCCTTTGTTTTAGATATTTTGATATTTCGTACCATGTCTAAATTGTCTGATATTTTGTACTATGTCTTATGCTTCAGGTGAAAAGAGATCAGTGCAGGAACAGGATTGTTCTGATGATAATTCTGTTCCATGCTACCCCAACAATGGTCCTGTTCCATGCCAGGATGCTTTGGAGGAGGGAAAAGAGCCACCAATGGATGCTCTTCAGGGACAGTGGGCCCATTTGGGGGACCAAGAGTCAGATGAGGAGCTAGGGGATGATACAGATGATACCAGCTCTGTCACTTCCTCTGCCAGCTCAACGGCTTCACTGCAGAGTGGCCCAACCAGAAAAAAGAGCATCCCTCTCTCTATCCGCAACCTAAAGAGAAAGCACAAGAAGAAGAGGACCAAGTTTTCACGAGAGTTTAAACCAGGAGACAGGTGAATGAATGAACAAACACATGCGTTTTTGATTTGTGAGTTCAGAAATTATCCATGCCAGCTAAGTGTTGTAAATCATAGTGCAATACCTGCAGGATCACCCTTGATATCCTTCTGTCCCAACTGACAGAACTGATCATTATGTTTGCAAATCAATAAACAAATCTAAATAACTGAATGATTTTCTTGACCTTTGACACTGGTTATGGGTATGTTTCACACACACTGCCTTAGGCTTGCTGCGATAGTTGGTTTTAACAGTGTTACCAGTGTTCAGCTGCAACATCGTTTATGTCACTTGCCCACTGCAGCACAGCCCCCCACTGTCGTTTTTTATTTTTTATAGTAATAGAAATCATTTAGTTCAGTTAGAAAACAGACACTACAATTAAAAACTCAGGGCTCCAGACTGCGCCTAAAATGGTCGCATTGGCTACTAAAAATATTAATTTGCGAGTGATATTTTTGCTGAGGTCCCCATTAGCGACCATACAAATTCACACGTTATGACTGTAAAATTTGCAGTTATTTGCATGTTCTGTGACCAGTAGCCTATCACATAATTTGCTGTGTTGACGTAATTAAATGAGATGCTGCGTGTGAAAGTTTCACCAAGTTAGAGAGCCAAAATATGATCTGGTAGTGGAAAATATCACACACCAAACAGAGGCCAATAAAAGCCGACTATGTTGTCGCCTCGCGTCGGTGCAAAACACTGCATTTGAACACAGTTCTGCTCCTGCGTAAAGGAGACAGCTGCCTATTTCTTCATATAAAGACTTTTTACACACACAATGCAGCACGTGCTTACCGTTTTGAATATCTATCATGCTGATCACTTTCATTATTTTACTCTGCTCATGCTCATCAGATAAATTTAAGGGCTCCAGTATGTCTACAGATAATGTTCAACTAAAATATATT